>NC_057822.1:34144285-34448571 GCF_910594005.1 Cervus elaphus
TTCTCTGTTGCAATGTCCAAAGTCTGTTCTCGATATCCCAGTCTGTTCCTGCCCTGCAATTGGGCTCATCAGTATGCATTAATATATGCTATATCCTGCCCTGCAAATAGGTTCACCATCATGCATTAGTATATAATATTTGTTTTTCTCTTTCTCACTTACTTTACTCTGTAGTGTTAAGAATCCACCCGATTCGATTCCTGGGTCGGGAAGATCTGCAGGAGAAGGGATATGCTACCCACTCCAGCGTTCTTGGGCTTCCCTTGTAGCTCAGCTGATGAAGAATCCACCTGCAATATGGGAGACCTGGGTTCGATCCCTGGGTTGGGAAGATCCCTGGAGAAGGGAAAGGCTATCCACTCCAGTATTCTGCCCTAGAGAGTTCCATGGACTGTATAGTCCCTGGGTTCGCAAAGAGTCGGACACCACTGAGCGACTTTCACTTTCACCTTCACTTTACTCTGTACAACAGGTTCTAGGTTCATCTACCTCACTATGGCAAGTGGACCATTTCTTCTTTAATAGTATTCTATGTGTAGAATTTAAATAAATAAAAAGAAACAAAGTATATTTAATTCAATCTCTAGTGGAACCAAGTGTCATCAATTGCTATAATAGTCCAAATGTAATTTTGACAATTATTAAAAAAAAGGATGCAATATGACAATTATAAAGGATAAAGATTTCCAAAGTGCCTGAAATTCCTGAAAGAAAAAGTATTTAATAGTTTAGTATATTTAAATAAAACATATTTAGTATAAATACAATGTATTTAATAAAAATAATATATAAGTATAGTTTAAATGTATACTTTCAAAATAGATTTTTGTTGAGTATACTATCTTAAAATAAGTGAGTTACATTCCTGATGTTTGTTTCTTAAAACAACACATCAATCATGAGTCTGTTCCTACCACATAACATATGTGTATGTTTGTGTATGTCATATTTCCATAATCATGCAGCAGTGCGACAGAAACATATGAGAGTTAAGTCTTATTTAGATAGCAGCTATAAAGTGATTTTCTGTCTTAGCACTATTACAAAAGTCATTCTTTTGTGTTTTTGCATCTATAACTGAATCAAGTGCCCAGTAGATATGACTTTGCAGTATATTCATTTTGTGTTTTATTTTAAATGTTCAAAACTGCATATAATGTTTTATCATATAGCTTTCAACTTCTCTCTGTACAGTGTGGAAACATACATGTGCATGTGCATATATATCCACGCACTCAGTAAAGAGTTATATGAAAGAAAAATGTGATTGGAAAGTTGAATGTTCTGTTTGAAAACATCAGGGACAAAGCATTAATTTAGATTCTTTCTTGTGTCATTTTTATCTTGTTATATCTTGTCCATTTGATGCTTTTTCATTTTCCTTTCTCCCTTTGCCAAAAATAGCTTATTAAAGATAAAGAGCTGTGAAAATGGCCTTCTTGGCAATAATGTTGACACAGAGTTTTTAAAAAGATCTTTCTGGCTCAAGCTAATTCTATATTATCATTCCTGATCAGATGTTAATAAATGTGATCTATATAAACATTGAGTATTTTTTACATTGTTTCTTTGCATTGATAACTTTTCATCACAGTACATTTAGAATAGTACATTACACTCACTCCTTAGTCCTTGGATGTTTGAATAAAGAAACTGTTTCTGAACTTCATATAGCTGCATTTCTTATCATTATGTGGTTACTGGCATATTGACAGCCACTTTGTTGTGTGGAAACAGAAAATATTTTTAAAACATGAACAAATGAGCATGGTGGTGGTGATTTAGTTGTTAAGTCATGTCCGACTCTTGTGACCCAGTGGACTGTAGCCTGCCAGGCTCCTCTGTCCATGGGACTTCCCAGGCAAGAATACTGCAGTGAGCTGCCGTTCCCATCTCCAGGGCATTCTTCCTGACCCAGGAATCAAACCCATGTCTACAGCATTAAGGCAATCTCTTGCATTGCATTTGGATTCTTTACCACTGAGCTACTAGGGAAGCCCAAACAAATGAGCACCTGATAATAATGGCTTTGTAGATAACTATTCCATGAAACTCACTTATTTTTACTAGTGCTTTATACACTTAGTATTTGTCCCAGTTATTTTGATAATTAAATGAAATATTTTGCTAGAAAGTATCAACTAAGGATTGAAGGCTTTAACTGTGAATTCACAAAATTGAAACTTTCACTACTGATGCTGAGTGGTAAATGAATGTGGACTTTGATTTTACTCACTATAAATGTAGTGACATTATAAAGTATTCAGAATTGTATAAGAAAGAACAATTCAGGGGTTATAACAATTAATATGTTATAGTGTTTAAGAACATCTAGTTTCTTTTTGAAAGTGAAATTAAAATCTTCTAAACACTTTAGTGTCAAAATTATTTCATAAATGGTAATAGATATTACTGCATTTCTGTGCAGAACTTTACATTAGCTAATATACTGGTAGTGCATAGTATATAATATAACGATAATATAATGTTAGGATATAATATAATATAGACAATGTGTTAGTCTATAAGTGTGCAGGGAAGCTTTGTAGTATTTTCAGTTAATATTGTCAAACTTGGATGAAGTACTAAACATGGAGCCACAGAGACAAAGAGATAAATAAGACTAAGAAGAAATGTTCAAAGTCGAGAAAATTTGACCAAGGAAATAAGAAAAAATAACTATTTAAATGATGATATTCAGATGGATGAAGACAACTCTATCAAGATTGATTTTCCAGAGCCATGTTAAACATGAAGAAATATCTCTTGCACTTAATATATTGCTGAATATCTTAATGTTTTCTGATAATACCTCCATCTTTGAATTAAGATTTGGAGTAATTTTAATGCTCAGTGTAGATCTTTTTCTTTATTTATTTGAACAAGGAAAATTAATTTTACTAAAACTTTAGAAGTTCTGTGTTTTGATAGTATTACAGTATCCTATTCAATATTTTTAATTGCCAGAGACACTTAAGTGCTTCCTAAACTTTAGTCATTCTAGTACCACCTTTATAATTTTGGATTGTCACACAAGGCTTTTATATTTTATTAATATATATAAATAAAATGCATTATATATATAAATAAAATTTTCATTCTTTTGAAGACATATACAGTAGTAATAGTAATTCCATCATTTCATGGCAAATAGATGGGGAAGCAATGGAAAGGGTGAGAGACTTTATTTTTTTGGGCTCCAAAATCACTGCAGATGGTGACTGCAGCCATGAAATTAAAAGACGCTTGCTCCTTGGAAGAAACGCTATGACCAACCTAGACAGCATATTAAAAAGCAGAGACATTACTTTACCAACAGAAGTGTGTCTAGTCAAAGCAGTGGTTTTTCCAGTAGTCACATATGGATGTGAGAATTGGACTATAAAGGAAGCTGACCACCGAAGAATTGATGCTTTGAACTGTGTTGTTGGAGAAGAGTATTGAGAGTCCCTTGAACTGCAAGGAGATCCAGCCAGTCCATCCTCAAGGAGATCAGTCCTGAATTGGAAGGACTGATGCTGGAGCTGAAACTCCAATACTTTGGCCACCTGATGCGAAGAACTGACTCATTGGAAAAGACCTAGGATTCTGGGAAAGATTGAAGGTGGGAGGAGAAGCAGACGACAGAGGATGAGATGGTTGGATGGCATCACCAACTCGATGGACATGAGTTTGAGTAAGCTCCTGGAGTTGATGATGGACAGGGTAGCCTGGCGTTCTACAGTCTATGGGGTCGCAAAGAGTCAGACATTACTGAATGACTGAGCTGAATTGAATTCTAAAGTCATAGACTTGATATTCTCATTTAAATTATCTTTCTAATGTGCATAAAATCTATATAAAGCTATTAAAATTTTAAAAAATCATTTGTATGCGTTGTGCAATGCTGCTAGCAATGGGAAATCCAAATGAGAGCAAAGCCTAAGTCTAGGAAAATGAAATTTAGAATACAAATATGTAAGAGAACTATTTATATAAGATTAAAATAAAAAAAACAAAACATTTTCCAAGGCACTCATTAGCTAACACTTTTAATATCTATTCATAGAGCTCCTGTACACATTAAATAGTATTCTTGCATTATTTAAATACTTGGAAAATTATGTTATCATTTGTACCTTCAAAATATTGTCTTAGGACGGACTTAAGCCATACATCAAAGACTGTGTCAACAAAATGGCATCCACATAAGATGAGTTAGGCAGGGGAGAAAATTTAGTTCAGATTCTTCCATTTCTCCTCCAACAATTATCTGCCTCAGTCCATAAGCTAGATACAGATAGATGGAAAGATATTGGGTTCTTCTCCTAATGGTTTGTGTGCCTCTTATATATTCTTCTCTGAAAATTTAAAAGACCAAAAAAGAAAAGAAAAGAAAAATAAGCTGCTTTGCTATAGGAACATTACTATCAAGAATCTGGTTATAATCCACATTTGTTCTCTCAGAGACAGAGTTGCCCAGCAATTTGCTATTGACAAAACTGCAAACACAAACCATATATACAATGAATGAATTTAGTGAGAAAAGTTGTACAAATGGTAGAATTTTTATGTTCGTTCTATTTGTTGTTGAAAGATCATACAGGATTCGGTGTCAAATGGTTCTTTACCAGATAAACTTCACATTTATTTAGTAGTACATTTAACTTTTTAGGCTTGAGCCAGTTGTTTATAATGTTGTTCAGTCACTAAATTGTGTCTGACTCTTTGTGACCCCATGGATTGCAGCTTGTCAGACTCTTCTGTCTTCTACTATCCTCCTGAGTTTGTTCAGATTCATGTCCCTTGCATTGGTGATACTATCTAACCCTCTCCTCCACTGCTGTCCCCTTGCCTTTTGCCTTCAGTCTTTCCCTGGCAATCTTGATTCCAGCTTGTGATACATCCAGCCCAGCATTTTGCATGATGTACTCTGCATATAAGTTAAATAAGCAGGGTGAACTACTTTCCCAGTTTTGAACCAGTCAGTTGTTCCATGTCCAGTTCTAACTGTTGCTTGACCTGCATACGGGTTTTTCAGGAGACAGGTAAGGTGGTCTGGTACTTCCATCTCTTTAAGAATTATTGTGATTCACACAGTCAAAGGCTTTAGTGTAGTCAATGAAACAGAAATAGATGTTTTTCTGGAATTCCCTTGCTTCCCATTGAATGTTGGCAATTTGATCTCTGGTTCCTCTGCCTTTATACATCTGGAAGTTCTCAGTTCATATACTGCTGAAGCCTAGCTTGAAAAATTTTGAGCATAACCTTGCTAGCATGTAAAATGAGCCCAGTTGTACAGAAGTCTGAACATTCTTTGGCATTGCCCTCCTTTGGGATTGGGGTGAAAACTGACCTTTTCCCATCCTGTGACCACTACTGAGTTTTCCAAGTTTGCTGACATATGGAATGTACCACTTTAACAGCATCATCTTTTAGGATTTTAAATAGCTCAGCTGGAATTCCGTTACCTCTGCTAACTTTGTTCATAGTAGTGCTTCCTAAGGCCCACAGTTGTTTATAATAAAACAGCCTAATAGTCATTGCCACAATAGCCAATAAATATTATTACTGTAATGCTAGCTACATTGGCTAACTTTTGGGGAGATTATTTTCCAAACTCAAAGTGAGAATTTTTGTAAGATTTTGTCATAAAGCCCCTATTCATCTGGCTTGAATATAAGATATGTGATTTATTGAAATAAGTTAATAATTTTTCCATAAAAGGATATCTTACCTCCACTTAGTTTTATGTTACACATCAATGTGCTTTTCTAACTAGATGTGTTAAATAATCTTTACCAAATATCTCTTATTCGTGTATTAATTCGGTCAGCAAGAACTTCCCTTTCTCTCATATTTATCTCTAAAGATCTCAGTAAATATCTAAATTAACAGTCTTTCATACTTTCCTCTGTGAATTTGGGCACTCTCTGCTATGGTTATGTCACAAAGTCCTCAGTTACTGAAGAAAATTGTGTTGCCAATATCATATACAATTTCTTTTACTTGTTGGTTTCTAAAAGCTGAGCATGCGTGAATTAATGGGTACCTTCTTGGAAGTCAACAACAGAATGTACCTCATCCTTGTCATTTAATCTCGTTTATCTTCTAATGCACCAGTTCTCCTCTTTTCAAATATGTGACTATGTTTTTATATTCACAACCTTTCAGTTAGACTTATGAATTAAGACTTTTAAAACCTTGGATGAGATATGAATAATGATAACTTTGAAAGAGCTGAATGGAAAACACACACAGACAACATCATTTATGTTTATGCAAGTTCAAACCTGTAAGGACTTCAAGGCATAACGGGAAGTGATGCATATACACGCTTTTTGTTGGATTTTTTGTTTTATTTTGTTTTGTTGCACCGTGTTGGATGTACCCTTAATCTTTTGTTGTTGGTCATTTCTATAGTTTTTTTAGAGCTTATTACCACTTATCTCTGACTTCCTCCACAGGCAGTTGAGTGTCTGTTAAGATTTTAGAAATGTTTTAGCCAAAGATGTTATGTAATTACAGCATTATCTTTTGGTTTCTGAAAGTTTGTCTCTAAAATAGTATATCTACTTCATTTTTGCATAAATATATGTTTGTAGTAATTGCATATATTTAAATCAGATCATAGTTATTTTATATAGCACATCCATTGATTTTATCCACTTTCAATCATCTCATATTAAAAAAAGAACAATGTCAGTTCCTCTTATTTTGTAACTTTTTAGGTTTTAAAATTATTTAAACTGCTACAGAATTATTCTTAGTACTTTCATTCTTGACTACTTTGCTTAATTAGCTGTAATAGAAGTTGTAAAAATCCTGGAATCATCATTAAGTAAATAAAACAGCACATAATACTGATTAGAATCTATTATTATTATTGTAAATTTATTCCCAGTTTCATTGACTGCAAAAAAATTAAGATGTTTCCTAAGAAAAGTCAATACTATAATTTGGTTAATAATTTAACTAAAGACATTATAGAAGTGTATTATTTTGAATGATGCTCTCTTCACACTATAGAATCAAATCAGTTTAACTGAATTCAGATTGGACTCTATTACATTATCTAGTTGTATAATGTTTGACAAGTTCCTTAAACTTGCTATCCTTGTTCCCCATTCTTTATATGGATAATATTATATCTATCTCACTGGGTTCATATTTGGTATTAATAATTCATGTAAGGCTTTCAGTAAGGAGCCTTGGATATACTGACCACTTAATAAATTTTATTTAGTATTGTCATCAGTTATCATCATTATCATTTGTATCACTTTAATTCTCAAGTGTGAAAAGTATTGTGTCAATAAAATTAACTTTGGGGATTTCTTCTGCTCCTATTTTTTTTTTTTTGGCTGTGCTGGGTCTTCATTATAGTACCTAGGCTTTCTCTAGTTGCAGCATGTGAGCTTAGTTGCCTGGCAGCGTGGGGGATCTTAGTTCCCCAAAGGGGTGGAACCCAGGTCCCCTGCATTGGAAGGTGAGTTCTCAACCACTGGACCACCAGGGAAGTCTCTCTTCTGCTACTTTAAATATTAGTTACTGCTTTTTATTTTAATTTTACTGTTTAGTACAGTGTTAAACTCACCTTGAGAGATGATTGGGTGAAAAGTCTTCTGGTCAAGGGGTGAGTATGTACAACAGCCTGGGGATAGAAAATAAGATGCAGTGTACTAAGAACTGCAGGTAGCTGTGCATAGCTATCGTGATGGTCAGAGATGTCATCAGTCATTTTATCATGTCAGACCTTACATGCTAGGCAAAGAAACTGATGAGTATAACATTCAAGTTCAACATGGAAGTCTTTGTTCAGTGTCAGTAGAGGTCCTACACCTTGAATCAAATCAGTTGGGCTATAGATTCATATTTTTCTTTATGAAGAATTCAAACAACTTAATGGAAATCTGGCTATAAATTTAAATTTGTGTCCATGAGCCTGCAAGGGCCATAAAGAGCTATTGACAGAAAAGGGAGGACTTAACTATTCTTTATTTCAGGTTTGCCTGTTTTCAACCACTGGATAATAAATATATTATTCATTAGGTAAGGAAAAAGTGAATATGAGATGTAGGACTGGTTGATGGAGGACTAGGTTATACTTGGCCTGCTGCCATCTGGGTTTCATGTTTCAGCTTCTCCAGCAGTGTAAATGAAAGCCTAGGTCTTCTAGTCTATGCCAGCATTGCATTCTTTAAGATTTAAAGTGAGAAAATTCAATATAATTTAAAATATTTTATATACAATTCCCATTTTATTTTTCAAATAGATAAACATTCATAATAGAACAACCTTGCTACTAAATTTCAATTTTCCTGTTGTTCACACAAACCATTTTTTTTTGGGGGGGGGGGACTACCTAATGCTTTATCTCTTTAAATAATTTTTTTTCTCTTTTACTGAGTGGAGTGAAGAAAAATGAGCATCTTAGTTCAAAGTAAGACTTTTCATGGTGGAGAAGTCTCACTTGTATGGCCTGAGCAACCTGAAGTTCCAGCCTGGAACATTTAACTTAGTAATCAACTAAATGTAATTGATGACCTTTTAAATGTCCAGCACAGTGTTGAGTACTAGAGGGATACAAAAAGTAAGTAATGTTCTTTGTCCTCCTACCATTTGGAATCTAATTAGGGACACTAAATAATAGTGACTCACAGAAATCAGTATAGATTTAATCCTAATTCCTATAGTTTGGACTAAGCTTTATGAGGGCTCTGAGCCTCAGGTTTATAATTTGTGGAATAGAAAGTATAAAATAAATCCACAGAGGGGTTCAGAAGAAAAAAGAAAGGATGTATGTAAATTGCCTGATGGGCCATGTGACAATAGTAAACACTTCTAAAAGGATAGCTATTGAAATTATCTGTAATGATGATTACAAATGAGTGAGTGCTAGTGTATTCAGGAAAAACTAACTGAATACAGTGGAATTTGTATTGGATACTAAATACCACTGATACACAGTGGGTGCTAAATTCATACTTGTTTAATTAAAAATTATGTAGTTAGAAGGAAGCAGAATGTAGGCAATGGAAAATGAGTAAGAAAGTAAAACAGTTTTGAGCTTTTGTAAGTATTTGAGATAATAAAGAAACTGGATTGCCTAGAGCAGAGAATATATTTAGATAGCTAGGAAAAGTATAGTTGGATTTTTGAAGGCCTTAAAAGCTACCAAATGAATTTATTTATTTATTTATTTTACCAAGTGAATTTAAATTCAATTTATGATAAAGTAGTAAGGGGACTATTCCCGATGCTTAAACATGAAAGCGTTACCTAATGAAATGCATTTATATGGATCTGAAAATGGTAGATGAGAGGTTTAGAAGAGGAAGGACGAAAAATGGGAGAAAAGCACCAGCACCTTTCTCACTGTGGTTGGACAGTGAAAATCTAGAGGATGGCGCACATGGGAAGCAGCCTTTCATTGAGTAACTCCTGGTACTTGTATAAGATGTTTTACTGCTCCCCTAGCTCCAATTTATATTGTTTGTCACCAGGTGATCTTTAAAATTATAGTGCTTGTTACATCAACAGTCAGCTAAGAAAAAAATTGATGTGTGGGGAATATAAATTAGGTACTAGATATATTTAGTTTGAGGGTGATTTTTCTTAGGTAGAAATTTTGGGCATTTGATAAAAGGTATTTCAAATCCTAAAAGATGATGCTGTTAAAGTGCTGCACTCAGTATGCCAGCAAATTTGAAAAATTCAATGGTGGCAACAGGACTGTAAAACATCAGTTTTAATGCAGATCCCCAAAAAAGGCAATGCCAAAGAATGTTCAAACTCCCAAACAATTGTACTCATTTCACATGAGAGCAAGGTCATGCTGAAAATCCTCCAAGCTAAACTTCAGCAGTATATGAACCAAGAACTTCCAGATGCACAAGCTGGATTTATAAAAGGCTGACGAATAAGAGACAAAATTGCCAGCATCTGTTGAATGATAGAAAAAGCAAGAGAATTCTGGAAAAAAACATCTGCTTCATTGACTACACTATAGACTTTGACTTTGTGGACCACAGCAAACTGCAGAAAATTATGAAAGACATGGGGTATCAGACCACCTTGCCTGCCTCCTGAGAAAGCTGTATTCAGGTCAAGAAGCAACAGTTAGAACTGGACATGGAACAACAGACTGGTTCCGTATTGGGAAAGGAGTAGGCAAAGGCTGTATATTGTCACCCTGCTTATTTAACTTTTATGCAGAGTACATCATGCAAAATGTGGGGCTGGGTAAAGGATAGCTGGAATCAAGATTACTGGGGGAAATAGCAGTAACCTCAGATACACAGATGACACAGCCCTTATGGCAGAAAGTGAAGAGGAACTAAAGATCTTCTTGATGAAGGTGAAAGAAGAGAGTGAAAAAGCCGGCTTAAAACTCAAAATTCAAAAAATGAAGATCATGGCATCTGGTCCCATCGCTTCATGGCAAATAGTTGGGGAAATAATGGAAACAGTGAAACAGTGACAGACTTTATATTCCTGGGCTCCAAAATCACTGCAGATGGTGACTATAGCCATGAAATTAAAAGACACTTCCTCCTTAGAATAAAAGCTATGACCAACCTAAGCTGTGTGTAAAAAACAGAGACATTACTTTGCTGACAAAGATCCCTATAGTCAAAGGTATGGTTTTTCCAGTAGTCATATATGGATGTGAGAGTTGGACCATAAAGAAGGCTGAGTGTGGAAGAATTGATGTGTTTTAACTTTGGTGTTGGAGAAGACTCTTGACAGTTTCTTGAACTGCAAGGAGATCAAACCAGTCAATCCTAAAGGAAATCCGTCCTGAATATTTTTTGGAAGGTTGATGCTGAAGCTGAAGCTCCAATACTTTGGCCATCTGATGCGAAGAATTGACTCATTTGAAAAGACCCTGATGCTGGGAAAGTTTGAAGGCAGGAGAAGGGGATGACAGAGGACGAGATGGCTGATGGCATCACTGACTCAATGCACATGAATTTGAGCAAGCTCCAGGAGTTGGTGATGGACAGGGAAGCCTGGCGTGCTGCACTCCTTGGGGTCACAAAGATTTGGAGATGACTGAGCGACTGAACTAAACTGAGGACTTATGTGACAACAGCAACAATGCAAGAGTCAGAACTTGAGTGAGTAGAACTAAATCTTGATGACTTGTTGCTATCAACATTTTGGTTGACTCTATGTGAATGCATATCGGTATTTAAGGCCACTAGTGCCCAGGGGTTATGTTTTTACAAAAGTGTAGATGGCTTCATAACTCTGAACATTAAAATATGAGTAAGGCTTGGAGTTTGAGAGGGTGAAGGTAAAGTTCCTAAAGTCGTAAGAAGTAAAATTTAGAATAGTAATACCAGTATGTTAAACATTTGGTTAATTTCCATTAATTCCAATGAAATTAGCATCCTTGAAAGTTTAAGGCCCAAGGTACTTTACACAGCTGAGAATATACCAATTTTCATAACTTCCACAAACTATCTGTGAGGCAATATGTCTTATGATTAATTCTCTTATAATTCCAAGTAGTTACCAAAGGCACTTAATATGACTAAATACGCTCTTCTGAATTTAGTTTTCAGTCAGCTAATCATTATTTTATTAATTTGTTATTTGATGTGTTTACCAGGAGTAGTTCGTCTACTGTTAGCAAGGAAACAAAAACTGGTGGCATACATGTTTTATATTTACTAACCCTTAGTTAGCCTAGGCTTATTTTATAAATGAAGAAACTGAAGTTCAGAATTAAATGACTTCCTCAACTTTATATTTCTAAGTAGTTAAAAACTAGTGTTTATGGAGACTGTATCAGTCTGTGAGGGTTGCCATAAGAAAATATCATAGGCTTGGTGGCTTAGAGGACAGAAATTTATTCTCTTGTATTTCTGCAGGCTAAAAAACCAAAATCAAGTGCCAGCAAAGTGTTATTTGGAGGCTTCTCTCCTAAGCTTCTAAATGTTTGCCTTCCTACTCTGTCCGCACGTGGCCACTTCCTTATGCGTGGAATTCAAAGATCTCTTGTGTCTGTTCCTCTTATAAGGACACAGGTCCTCCTGGATTAGGGCCCACCCTATGAGCTCATTTAAATTTAATGACTTCCTTAAGGGCCCTGTCTCCAAATACAGTCATGTGGGTGTTAGGGATTGAACATGGGAATTTTTAGGGAACACAGTACCCTCTATTACAGAGACCATTTACTGATATCTCTTTAATTTATACAACTGTAATTAATCTTTGTTAATAAAAATAGTATACTATTGAGCGGTTTTTTTAACAGGTAAAATTTTGCAGAGAATGGGTGAATTTATTTTAAATGAATATATGCCCTTTTTAAAAAATTTATTTATTTTTAATTGAAGGATAATTGCTTTACAGTATTGTGTTGGTTTCTGCCAGACATCAATATGAGTCAATCATAGGTATACATATGTTACCCCTTTTTTATTCATCTATCTATAAAGCTTTGTTCACAGCAGGGAGATTTTTAAAAGCAGTATTTGATAATGTACAACAAAAAGATACCAAGTGTTCTGAGTTATGTATACAGACATTTTACTGGTGATCCTCTTTTGAGAAAGATATATATCATTAATGAGAAAATCACTTGGACATGTTAACAGAAATCTGTTGTCATTCATTTTTTTTTTATAACAACAATTTCCATAGGCTCAACAGTGTAGCATGTGGTGGCTATAGACCTGTCTGATTGAATCCATCTACCACATGATCCCAAGTTCCCCTTTAGAGAAACTTGGTATTCTTAACATTGAAAGAGGTCATTTGTACCATAGAGCTGATCAAGGTCAATATTCTTTTTTTCCCCCCATAATTTCTGTATCCTCTTTGTTGTATAAGCAGTCCAGTGAAGTGGGATAATAACCTAATCGTGGTTTAAATTCATTATTGTATTTTGGAGGAAACAATATTTGTAATCTTACCTTACCACAAAGTGAAAACTGTCAAGATTTTAAATATGATCATAGTTTATATCCCATAAACCACCGTGAGCATCAGAAAGATTATTCTAATACTTGTTTCAACTTTATTATTATAAATAATCTCAAAGCAGATTTTGCCAATCAAATATATCTCTTAGGAGGCCGGTACCTTGAGATACTCATCATCTTTGCCTCACTGCTGAAGGACATGAGATACACACCGAGGGCATTTCATTGGGTTCCAGGAGGCTTTGTCTGTCATGCGTTTAATTACATTGTTACTTTGGCTGATGTGATTGGGGGTGTTTTTGCCTTCTAGACTCACTTTCTGAAACTGAGTAAAGATAATTTTTGTCAATAGGAAGCTAATATCCTCAATATATACCTACAGTTATTTATTAATTCTTATAAATTTGAACAAATTTTTGTTCTCTGTGTACTAGTTAGCTTGAAAACATTTTGATTTGTAGATGAAAAAATACAAAACATGTAGAAAATGAACCAAGGATATCATTAAATATGATAAATATGGAACAAACAAATTGTACTAATACATCAAAAACTGTCTCCTATATGAGCTTGCTTTTTTAAATTTTTTACCTCATAAAATTTTTGTTGTGTAGGAGTTATTTTTATTAAAATTAAGTTTAAAGGTGAAGTTTTTTTCTTTTTTTTTAAATTAATTTATTTATTTTTTTTCATTTATTTTTATTAGTTGGAGGCTAATTACTTCACAACATTGCAGTGGGTTTTGTCATACATTTTTTTCTTGTACTTGTAGTTAATTCAGTTTGAGTGATAATGCTGAATTTGCAATAGATTGTCAATATTTTTAATGACATTTAGTTCATGGTCCTTAATATTGTTTCCCTTTCTATAATTTCATTTTAGAATTGTTATGGTTTTCTTTGAATTATTACAATTTATTTGCTTTATGTTTTTCCCCTAACTCTTATGATTTATATATTTTTATTTCTGTTCTAAATTGGAGTACATTTTCCAAAACAGCTTTTAAGAAACCTTATCAGCATAAAAAGAAGATTCATTTGATCAAGAAAATCAAAGAGTTCACAAGATAATTTGGACATTTTATTCTTATATAAACTTATATATCTTTGAAAAGTTTGATTTGGGTGATTTAATTATATGTCTTTGCAAACCTTATTTTGTGATCCTCAAAGAATGATATTAGTTATATATCCCAGATGACAGAAAGGCAAATTCCTGGTTCAGAAATTGAAACAAGCACACAATTTTTATTTTTTTCTTCACTTGAAAAGATTTTGACTATTTCAAAGAATATGTGATTTATTTAAATTTGAAGGAGAGACTGTAATCATTCATAGTTAACAGTCTGTTACATACACACACACAAAACTAATCTGTTACAGCTTCCTAATTCAGAAGACTGCCCTCCCTGTCTCCCACTGAAATAAGTGATCCTGAATGGATAGTGTACTGGCATGCATAGAATGCAAGTCAGTCTTAATAGCCAGAATAGTGTATTTTGGGGATGGGGGAGAATGGAATTTATTTAGAGTCTGCTCACAGCTTAATCTGCCACCACAAGTGTCAGTGGCCTTGGCTCTTATTCCCAGCTTCTTTTGATGAGCCACAAAACTTTTTTGCCCTCCCCTGAATAGCAAAGGTATAATTTGCCATAATAATCAAAACTTTGCATCATTATGGTCACAGTTGATTCAGCTTTTTTTAATGGTACATTTTAAAGGGGGAGGAAATAAATTTGAACCCATTGGGAGAGCTTACATTGTTTGTCAGCCTTTTTATTCCCTCTCTTTGGTGTTTTGTTTTGCTTGTAAAGGCTGCCCAGTTCCATTATCCCTGGCTTTCCTACTTTGCAAATTGCTGACTGAGAATTCTTTATTAGCAGGAGTAGGAGTCAAGGGGCTTTAGACAGAAATTCATTTTTTTTTTGAAAGAAAAAAAATCAGGTTCTAATTGGGCACAGGACGACTTGGAAAAGCGTAGCATGCACAGTGTAAAATGTTTGGCAATACATGCTCTGAATCACTTCCCTGGTATTCTCCCATCTCCCTTTCCTCCCATCTCCCTAAACAATCAACTGGCTGTATGCTAAGTTGATTCAAAAGAATTGCTAATTGCAGAAGGAATTAGAACTACTCAACAAAGCCAGAGTAGAAAGTTTATAGCTCAATATTGAGATAGGCAGTATTCTGTGTTTGAAGGGAATTTTTATTCAGTGTAGATTCTTCCGTGAACTGTCCAGTCTAGTAAAGATGTATGGAATTGTGCCATTCTACAGCACCAACTAGATGGTTTTCATGGTTCCTTTTCTGACACTGAACAAATACTTCTCCCCTTGATTCTTGTTCCATTACCCGTTTGGTATCTGTGAATAATGAAGTTCAAAGCTATAGTGGAAATTATGGGCAAAAATGAATTGGTAGTTTTTGAAAGTTTCATAAATTTATATGTAAACCTGCATAGAGGCTTGTTTAGTTGTGATAGTACTTCACAGTAGGTTGAAAAGAAAAGAAAATCTAACTATCAAGAACTGTGTTTTGTAACATCCTATGATTGAGGAATTAAATATTTATTTTTTTTAAGTTTTGATAGCTGCAGCTTTGTTTTCTTGGTGACAACATAACTGTTTAAACATGAAAATATCAATTGTTCTGCACAGTGAGATGGGGTATGTTATTCCACTCATATACTCATTCAGTCAAATTAACAAGCTTACCTTTTTATACCCTTGCATTGTAAAATTGCAACAAAAGTATATTCCAGTGTAAATGCATATATAAATTGAATTACCTAACACATTTTAACTTATTGCTTCTCCAGTAAATATGTATGGTTATATGTTTTAAGAAAGCAACAAATGCAGTTGCCTTAGATGTATTTACTGTTAAATGTAAATTACATCTTTTTTTTTTTTACATAGGTAGCTGGCTTTGGTATTCTTATCTAAGTAAATTGTTGGATTTGGAATTGTTTCTGAATAGATGTGAGCATTACCTTTTGAGATATTGACAGTTAAATAAAGTAATGCTCATATTAGCATATTAATTTATTTTAGGTATCATGTATATTTTCCTATATTTTGTCATCAATGATAATGAAGTGGAATAAGTATCAGTCAAGAGTCTTCTTATTTTCATATTCTAACTTTAGTAGTATAGAAATGATCTTTTCCTTAATTATGTCTTAATGAGATGAAGAAAATAAATCATGTTTATAGTATAATTTTGAAAAAAGTCTGCATGTACTGTTTAATCATAGGATTATAAACGTGTGCTTTTAAAAACTATATTTTCACCAATATTTAAATTAAAAATTGTATAATATGATCTCATGTAAATATAATGTTACACAGTGACTAAGCATAACATAGCACGTGTATAAATACACACACACACATATGTATGTACATGTGCGCTCAGCTGTATCCAGCTCTTTGTGACCCTATGTACAGTAGCCTGCCTGGCTTCTCTGTCCATGGGATTCTCCAGGCAAGAATACTGGAGGGGGTTCCCATGCCCTTCGCCAGGGTATCTTCCCGAGCCAAGGATTGAACCTGCATCTCCTTTGTCTCCTGAATTGGCCAGCAGGTTCTTTTACCGCGAGTGCCACCTGGGAAGCCTGTATAAAAGTATGCTGCTACTGCTGCTAAGTCGCGTCAGTCATGTCCTGCAGCCTACCAGGCTCCTCCGTCCATGGGATTTTCCAGGCAATAGTACCGGAGTGGGGTGCCATTGCCTTCTCGGATATAAAAGTATACATGGCTGCTATTTTAATAATAATAAGATCTATAACAAAATGTTAAATTTAATATCTGCTGTTGTCTTTTAGCCAGTATATATAGTATGCAGTCAGTGAGCAGAGAGATATTTTCATGTTTTAAATCATGTGTTTTATAGGCATATAAATTATATCATGGCCCAAATTGGGGGGGGGGGAGATGTAGTGGATTTTGGCAATTATACACTGTATTTAAATTTCCATTATTTTAGAATTAGACCTGGTAAACTATAACTGAGAATTTTAAGTTGAATTGTGACTCTTTTTAAAAACATGACTTTGTTTACGATAGGAAAATTTAGGTGGACAGTTGTGTTTGTGTTTTAAGTTTTATTCTTGTTACTCTGAGATCAGTATTGCAAATTTTATTCAACATTTCTATTGAATTCTTTTCTTATTCATACAGGTTGTGTTGGCAATGACATCTCGATTTTGGTAAAATAAAGTTTTCTATTTAGGTAATTCATCAGAGTCTGTGAGCATTTGACATCAATGTCAGGGTGAAAAAAATACACATCAAATAGTAAGTGACAGTGTATTTTTTTCTCTTTACTAATTAATCAGAGATTTTATTAATTTTTTAAAAGCTTGAGTAAATTTTTAGCATATCAAAGTAGACTTGTGATTGCTAAGGGAAAGTATATATCAGTATATGTCTAAATTTTTTTTAAAATGAATAATAGTTGATCTAAAAGCATATACTATAAGCCCTATTAGTCTTTTTTTTCCTTAAATTTGCAGCTGATTTGATTGTTCCTTTATTTATCTTATTTCTACTTCAAGTTATTAAGCCTTTACTTTAGCATATTGTTAGAAGTTAAATATTTCAGTTTAATATTTCAAAGTCATGAATTCGCCAGATTTTACTGGTACAGAAAACTCAAATGGATAGCTATTGAGTTATAAAAGTTATGGTAAGAGTGTAGAAAAATATCCATAGATTAAAATGAGATATTTATTGTAACTCTTTGAAATACTCAAAATAATTGTCTCAAATATCTTTATAGCCTAGAAATAAAACTTCCTACAGGAAACCATTTAAAAATATTATACATATATATATAAATTATATGCTTATAATTATATGCTTATAAATATATGCTTATGGGCTTCCCTAGTAGCTCAGATGGTAAAACATCTGCCTGTAATGTAGGAGACCCAGGTTCAATCCCTGGGTCAGGAAGATCCCCTGGAGAAGGAAATGGCAACCAACTCCAGTATTCTTGGCTGGAGAATCCCCATGGATAGAGAACCCTAGCGGGCTATATAGTCCATGGTGTCGCAAACAGTTGGACAAGACTAAGTGACTAATACCCACACACACATATACAATTTACTATACATGCTTTATCAATCAAAATGTTTGTTGTTAAATGTTATATATCGATCATTTAAAAATAGTTTATATTAAAATGCTAACATACATGGGGGTGTCAGAATATTAAAATACACAGAATATTGCTATAGATAGATAATCAATTTGATGATCCAAAGGTATTGCATAAATAAATAAATTTCACTAATACTTTTGACTCCAATTTAATTTTGCATATTTTTTATTAGTATATCTAGAAAAAGAATGAAGTCCATGTCATTTTGCTGTGATCAATCCCTAGAGCCAATATAATGTAAATGAATTTGTCTCTCTGCTTCAGTATCTAGGGTTAGAAAGACTGGTTATCTTTTTCTGCTCTTCTTTTCAAATGTATGGACAATCTTTCACACTCTGCTCTTTCATGTTAATCAAATGATAATGTAGTGACCCTATGCCAGACACTGCCAGAGAGATTTTATTATTTCTTTATTGTGGATGAGCAGATTGAGAAGTGCTTTGGCAATATAGGTAGCGGTTGCCAGAAGTGGATTTCAAATTAGTTGCTCTCAAGCTGCAGAGTCCTTGCTCTAACCATTATTCTACACTGCTAAGGAAAGGCTTTCTTCTAACCATGCATTCTCATGGTCTGTGGGATTTATTTTCTACTGTAGAGAGCCTGGCCTAAACTGCTGATTCCTTAATATGAGTGCCAACAAGAGAGTGAATTAGTAATAACAGTTTGCAATGCAGTGTGCTTTCAAAGGTCAGAATTGCAGTTATGATGTCATTTGCTTTATATAGAATCCTTATTGAAAACATTCCCTCATTTAGAATCCCTGTCAAATTGGCCATAACTGAAGAGTAAACTAAAAGTTTCCTCTGAGAAACATCTATTGATAAAATGAGACTGTATCAGATGTGACAATAGCCACGTCTGAGCTTGTAAATACCAAAATGAGACATCTATGACTAATTCACAAGTCATTAGTCAAGTAAGCCTCAGTTTATTTAACACCAATTCTTTCATCAAAAATTATAAGTGGAGGATTGAGATGGTTTTAGACACACACCAAAAGGCTGTTCTTATAGGTTTATAATCTTAGGGAGATTAATAAGATGAAAAGCATTTAGCCTGGTGCCTGCTGCATAGTAAGTACTCTACAAAAGTTAGTTAACTTTTCCTCTCTAAGAAACCTAGAAATATTGAAAGTGACTGCACTTTCTATGGTAAAAAAGGATTGTCTTACCATTCTTAAAATCCCACGAAATAGAGACTTTCCTGGCGGTGCAGTGGTTAAATCTCCGTGCTTCCAATGCAAGGGCACAGATTTGATCCCTGGGTGAGGAACTAAGATCCCAAATGCTGTGCACTGTGGCCAAATAAATACATAGAAGGGTCTTAACTGTCTCATTTACCACTATAGAAATCCTATGAAATAACCACACACACACACACACACACACACACACAAAACCACACAACAATGATTAATAAAATTATTTTCAACTAAGTTCAGTTATCGAGAAACACTAATTATGACCCAGAAAGTACCAAATATTAGAACAAACATCATAATGATATGAAAGCTGCTAAAGAAATTCTGAGGAGAAAAGACATTACTTTCAATTGCATGAGAGAAATAAGAACAGAGAGGTCATATGAAGGAATTCAGATATGAGGCTTGGAGTTCCCAGGAAAGTGAACCTGTAGAGATGGCAACTGGAGGACAGCCATCTGAGCTGAAGAAATCCTGTGTGTTAGGGCCCGCGTGTGGGAAAGGGCAAGGAGGGTGTGACCCTGCAAAGTTGCATTTTCCTTGCACACAGTGGTAGAAGGCCTGAGAGAAAGTAAAAGTTAGTTGGGATATTTTGAAGGCTTTGGAAGCCTCTAAGATTCTCTGATTGCAGGACTATGAGAGTTCTATTAAAGTTAAAGAATAGGAGGTCATTGTAGATGCCTTCATTCTGAAATGGTAGAAAGGGTCTTTGTCAGGGACAGTGAGGTGTCAGTTTTCCACAAATAGATCCCGAGACAAACACTGTACTGATATGGAAGAACATTGGTTTACTTCATGTGTTGTGATAAAAGAAGGTTATGTGATATTCTCTGTTTCTGATCAATGCATTTAGATACTTTGACTTCAGTGGAAATTTTCTGTATCTCTGAAGTGTGTGTATAAAACACACACACACAGACACGAATGCCATTATCTCTTGAAAACAGAAAAAATAAATGAAAAGTAGAAGATGCTTGGTTTCTGCATCAAATGTAGCTTTTTTTTTTTGTTATTGTTATTAGCATTAGTTTTCTTACCTTTAAGAAAACAGAAAATCTTCACAATAGAATATTGAGTTCTGTTCCTTTTGATGTAGTAATGCATATACAATATTGCACTAATGATTAACTGTCGTGCCCCTGAAGTTTCCCCAGACAAAACCGCCTTTCAGCAGATTCCTTATCTGCTATCAGGGGAGTGTTTACAGCAGCTAAAACTCTTAAGCGCCTTGTCTCTGAGACTGATGGGGATAATTAAGCCAGTGTTTGCTAGTCCTCTGCTCTTCTTTGTGAGGTTGGAAACTAGGAAAAATGGGATGCATTAGCCAAAAACAAAACCCAGGAAATTCATGTTCAGCAATTTGGTATAGATTGTACTGGTTGACTCTCTTCTAAATCTTCTACTTTATTGCTGGTACACACATATCTGAACCTTCAAGCAGAGTAGAACACTGCTCTCAATATAGATCATCAAATCTTCCATGAAAGGGACGGGTGTGTGTGTGTGTGTGTGTGTGTGTGTACAAACAATCTCTATTCAATGCAAGTTTTCTTTTTTCCCATGTGTTGTAAACATCTTTCAATCCCAAGGATTCGTAATTGAAGTTAGATTTTGAATCCAAAATCCAATGTTTACTGCTGGTGAATTGTTGCTGACACTGTTAAAATATGAATATTTCTTTATTCCTGTACTTTAATCCCTTCTTAATGAGTTGATGATAATGGCAACATTTATCTTCAGTCCCTTAAAAGATTATGCAATGTACCATTTTTGGTAGCAAATTACTTATTTCATAGTTTAGGCAAAGTAGCTGTATGTGTATAGATAATCCTAGTAATGAAAAATATCTTAATGATCAAAAGATTCAAATTGAGAACCTAGATTATGGTTAGCTAAGATGCTACATAAATGATATAATGAAGGAATAAGAATTTTTTCTCCATTATACTTTTTGAACAACACATTTTTCAAACAAATTGCTTATGTGCTATAAAAGTATACTTGTCCATATTTTAGGAGATAAAGAAGAATATTGTCAAACAGGATCAAGCTAAGGATTGACTATATTAGTTAATAACAAATACTGTTTGCTAATGACCAGATGTAGAATATGTAGGGAAATAAATAATATTATGACAAAGTACTTGAGCATATGAAGTAGTTAAAAATAACAAGATAATATGAACAGCACAGGTCACTTAAATATCATAAATGCCTCTGTTGGAAAGATTAAAATAGTTCTTTGTTTTTTTTAATATATTCATATGTGGGAAGATAGGACTCCACTCTTTTAGAAATAGAGATATAAATATGTTTGAATATGTTTTGTTATGTTTGTCAAGCAAATTTGTTTGAGAAACTTGAAAATATCTGTAGGAAGCCATTTAGAAATACTCTCACAAGCATATTTGGCCTAGAAAATGTACTTTGACAAATAGGAAAGGAATGAGTACACTTTCTTCAAGAGTAATCTAATGGGGATTCTGGATGAGGCCAGTGGAAATCAAATGAATCCATCACCATGAAATCCATCATTGTTTGTCCATTATCTAGACCCTCACAGTTCAGAAAGGATACTTTGTCATGCCCCCAACTGTGTGTACCTATATTCTTGCAGTGTAATGTAGTAACCAAGGGCCCTAGGTCTGAACAATTTCAAGTCTCCCACATGGTGCAGGGCAGCCCACTGTACTTTTGATAGAAGGCTACATTTCTGCACTATTTCATGTTAAGCAATTGTAAGGAGGCTGGTAAAAGGAAAATGTTGTAGGTGTTTATGAGGCCATTTTCAGTTTCTGGGCTTTACTGTGGGCAAGTGTACAT
Source organism: Cervus elaphus (assembly GCF_910594005.1). Lineage (NCBI taxonomy): Eukaryota > Metazoa > Chordata > Mammalia > Artiodactyla > Cervidae > Cervus > Cervus elaphus. The sequence goes on from NC_057822.1 coordinate 34,166,392, forward strand.
TTCCATGAAATGAAAATGAGATAAAGAAAGGTGAAGTAGTTCCAAGATTTTAGCTTGATGACAAAAAAGCTCCAAAAGATTTATTGTAAATTTCTGTCAATTTATCTTTTGTCTATTTTCCACAGTTTATCTGTAATATGTTATAGGCATATAGTATAGCTAATATACTTTAATAACTTTTTGAATCTGCTTATACATGGTCTCTATTTTTAACACCATATTCTCATATCATTTCTGCTTCATGGATGGATAGATGGATATGCAGACTCCTTTGTATGATAAATTGGTCTTACTAATTTATCTTAATAGTAGGAGGACACTATCAAGAGAAACTTCATGATTTCTCACTAAAAAGAGGTAATCATATAATATTTAAAGAAAGTGAGTCCTTTTTTGTTTTAAAATCCTTTGTTCTGAATGAAATAATATTAGCAATTTGTGTTGCAAACAAAGGGAAATGGGAGGAAAAGCAAAAGCCAAGAGATGAATTATCTTCTGGAATATCAAATTTCTCCATATAATTTTAGAAGGGTTAGATACTAATATAGTCCATTAGGTATCAAATTTATGTAATATTTTATTTCTGTATATTAAAATTTACTTTCCATGTTTAATTTTTCTTAGGCCACCAAAGTTTTTTAAAATTATCAAATTTAGAACTAAATATATTCATGTTTGACTTATAAGACTGAGAATGTAACATTTTACCTTAATCAATAAGGTGTTTCTACAAATAAAGTGGAGCTTCCCAGGTGACTCAGTGATAAAGAATCTGCCTGCCAATGCAAGATAAGCAAGAGACACAGGTTTAATCCTTGGGTCAGGAGGATCCCCTGGAGAAGGAAATGGAAACCCACTCCAGTATTCTTGTCTGGGAAACCCCATGGACAGAGGAACTTGGAGGGGATCACAAAGGGTCGGACACTCCTGAGCTACTGAGCACGCACATGAGAACACAGTACAAAGACCACAAGATCAATTCATTTTCATTTTGTTTTCATATAGAAAATAATATTATGGATAGTGTTCAATGAACTCTCATACTACTAAGATAAAAGCTGGTAAGATCAGTTTATCAAAGGATGATCCATACAGGGGTCTATATGTTAATCTGCAAAACTAAAGTGCTGTGAGATTATGGTTTGAGAATAGAAAACACGTACAGGCAGAGGAAAGTTATGACCAACCTAGACAGCATATTTAAAAGCAGAGACATTACTTTGCCAACAAAGGTCCATCTAGTCAAGGCTATGGTTTTTCCAGTGGTCATGTCTGGATGTGAGAGTTGGGCTGTGAAGAAAGCTGAGAGCCAAAGAATTGATGCTTTTGAACTGTGGTGTTGGAGAAGACTCTTGAGAGTCCCTTGGACTGCAGGGAGATCCAACCAGTCCATCCTAAAGGAGATCAGTCCTGGGTGTTCATTGGAAGGACTAATGCTGAAGCTGAAACTCCAGTACTTTGGCCACCTCATGCCAAGAGTTGACTCATTGGAAAAGACCCTGATGCTGGGAGGGGTTGGGGGCAGGAGGAGAAGGGGATGACAGAGGATGAGATGGCTGGATGGCATCACTGACTCGATGAACATGCATTTGGGTAAACTCCGGGAGTTGGTGATGGAAAGGGAGGCCTGGTGTGCTGTGATTCATGGGGTTGCAAAGAGTTGGACATGACTGAGAGATTGAACTGAACTGAACTGAGCAGGCAGTCATAAAAAGAGGTTGTTAAAATGTATTAACATAGAGACAAGCATTGAAAATGGCAAAAGTAACACTTTTCTTTCAGAAACTTAAATGTTATATGATAAATTGTTAAGGGCATGTTTTTTAAATTCTGTTTTTGATGATTACTTTAAAAATAATTTTGCTATTAGGAGGGAAAGAAGTGGCTGCAGGAAACAAATTATACCATCAGTACAGCCTTAAGTTTTTACAATACTTTATTCTCTGTAAACTAAATTGAATAAAAACAGAGTTTAGGGTGGGACGTCTGGGACAGACCAACTGGCACTGCCCGTGGCTGATGTATATAAATTGATTAATGAGGTCTTGCTTCTTTGTGAAATTACAAGTGTAATATGTGTAGTTCTGTGAGGATCAAATAGCAGAATGGTTACATGCCCCTTCCAATAAGCAGTTTTGAGTTACAAATATTATTTAAAGGTATTGGACTTGTTAACAGAATCAGCTTTTTATAGAAAAGGTCAGGTAGCTTCATGTTCAAAATTGGATATAGTTGTAAGGATATACAGTAACTCTTTCACCTCTGAGAGTTTATTTGAAACATATTACTACAGACAAAGGGGAATTCGCTTAACTTTATTTGGTACTTTTTTCCTTAACCCCACTAGGACTCAACTGCACATCATAAACTTCCTTTTTATGGTTGACATGGTTAGCTTTTTTAGAAAAGGTGAGAACAGATGACATGTATTTGGCAGTGTTTTCATCATGCTTATTAATATAAAATTGTGATTTCTTGCACTATTTCTAATCCTATAATAGTTAATGTAACACAGACCTTTTAAAAGCTAGGATTTATTTAAGTCCTATAATAAACTCCATCCTGACAAGGTGACTAGCTGGTTATGAGCATAGTCCAGTGAGAGACAAAATTTTAAAATGTCTTTTATTGAGAAGCTGGGAAAATTGGACTCAGTTATGAGAATAATCAGCAGCATTGCTATGCCTTAAATCTGTAGTGTGGTGATTTCTTACCTTTCTTGGATTTTTCCATTGCTGTTAAGCTAAAGATGAGCAAATGCTACTCAATATTCAATGACTATTTAAGAACTTCAGTTGGTTTATAGATCAGGGTGCCCTTTTTGTTTCCAGAGGGAGCAAACTTCATATTTTAGTACAGACCATTTTTATACTAGCCATGGAGAAGCCCACTTTAAAGTGTATTTAATGTTGATAGCTTGCTTGTGATCCTATAATAAAGAATCTTAGGACACATAAAATAAGCTGTTATTCTTCAGAATTTTATTGAAGATACAGTCTTGTCCATAAAATTTATAACAAGAACTCCTGAGTGGACATATAGTAAAATGATACAGAGTCAAATGCAATGTAATTCATGAAGTAAGGATACCACAAATCAGGAGTCCCAGCCTCCAAGATCTAATGCCTGATGATCTGAGATGGAGCCGATGCAGTAATAATAGAAATAGAGTGCACAATAAATGTATTGCACTTGAATCATCTTGAATCCATTCCTCTCTACCTTGGTCCATGGAGAAATTGTCTTCCAAGAAACTGGTTCCTGGTTCCTGGTGCCAAAAAGTTTGCATAAATGATTAGACTTGAAAATATAGCTTGTATTATTTAAATACTAACTAGTCCAGTGTAATTTTAATAGAAATTGATCTTAAGATACAATTTAAATTAATATTCACAGTCTTATTTTCTATCTTTGTTCAGTAAGGACAGAGATTTCTGCCTTCTTCGACATTAGAACACTGTTAAGCCTATCACAAGTCATTGCATTCAGTATATGGTAAATAAGGACTTCCTGAAAACAAAATACAGAAGAAAATAAAAAAATTTCCTAGTGTTTTCAAGCCCAACTGCAGTTGTAAAAGCCACTTGGAAATATTAAGTGACTTAAACCTACTTTCTTTTTTCAATTACCTTCCCTTGCCTCCTTTCTACAAATTAAAGTGTCCGTGAAAGAGTTTCTTGACCTGAGAAACACCGCCATAATGGCAGTGCTGGTTTTCGGAACAATTGCCTGTCTCATTCTCTACCTGTAAACAGATTTGGAAGGTAGATTTAAAGATAAAAATTGTACTTTTGTGAAAATGCTGGCGTCAAAATGGAACTCCCAGGAATACCCAAGTGGTTTACCAGTGTGTATATATATATATGTTTTTGTATTTGTGTGTGTGTGTGTGTGTGTGTGGTGGTGGTGGTGGATTTTTGTGTACCTCTTTGTGCTGCATGTAAATTTATTTCTGTACTAATTGGTGGAACACCTCGAATCTGATTTGGAAACTTCCACGTACTAGATTCTTCTCTCTGTGGCCTCAATCTGCTCGGGCTCTGGTCTCCTTTGTGCTGTGCATAGTCGCTCAGTCATATCCAACTCTTTGCAACCCCGCGGACTGTAGCCTGCCAAGCTTCTTTGTCCATGGGGATTCTCCAGGCAAGAGTACTGGAGTGGGTAGCCATGCCCTCCTCCAGGGGATCTTCCCAACCCAGGGATTGAACCCCGGTCTCCCACACTGCAGGCAGATTCTTTACTGTCTGAGCAGGGACGCTCCTTTACTGAGGACTTACTCAAATTGCAAAGCACTTCAGGAATCTCTTGGCTCTTCAACTACTCAGCATTGTTACATGACCTAGATTTAATATTGCGCTTAAATGTAGACACGTACCTGTGTGAAGCTGTTTACAGATATCTGCTTTAAAAGTCATTTATGCAATAAGTTTGTTTAGTCAACTGCATGTGAAATAAAGACTAACCATAAAAACCTCTATAGAATAAAAATAAATAAAGGGCCTTCATTGGTTAGATAAACCAGGCAGTAGATGAATCCTGTAGTGATAGATACAAGTAAGAAAAGCTTAACAAAGTGCAGGCTTATTTCTCTCTCATAGATGGAGTCAGTATAGGTTGGTTACTGCTAAGTCACTTCAGTCGTGTCCGACTCTGTGTGACCCCATAGACAGCAGCCCACCAGGCTTCTCTGTCCACGGGATTCTCCGGGCAAGAATACTGGAGTGGGTTGCGCTACCGTATCCCTGAAGGCGTCCCAAATTACCATTTAAGGAAAGAGAATAATGGTGGAGGTACTGTGTTATACACTGGTTCCAAATCACAATGGCCCAGAAATTACAACACGTATTTCCATTCATAGTAAGTTGATCAGACTCGGTTACATGGTCCTGACATAATGGGGATTTACCTATCCCAGAGGCCTCATGATTTTTCTCTTACTTAACTCTTCAGCCTGATATTTCAAGTCTCCTGCCCCCCACCCCCATACATTTTATACGTAAGTGTAGATCTCTTTTCATCTTATAAAAATATCTATTCAAATTAGCTTTTAATAAGCATTTTCAAAGACACTACAGAGATTTTTAGAGTAGAAATTTTTTGAAGGTACAGAGGGAAACAATAACAAAATTTCTGGTATAGGTTGTATCTGTCTAGGAAATAATCTTTAATAATCTGTATCAACACTTTATTATTTTTTTTTTAGAGGGCCCTGGGTCTAAAGTTTAGAGTCATGCATTCATTGCTAGAGAATTCAAAGCTGACAAAAACAGTCTTCTGCCGAGAATTTTGCATTTGGCACAGAACAGCATTAAATTAGATTTGGAAGTGGAAATATAGGAGTTTTTTAAGAAGCATTTATCCTGCCAACTGCGCATCTCTTTGGATATTCCCCGGTGACTCAGATGGCTCTGAGACTCAGCCTACAATGTAGAATCAGTCTACAATGCAGGAGACCCAAGTTCAATCCCTGGTCAGGAAGATCCCCTAGAGAAGGTAATGGCAACCCCCTCTAGCATTCTTGCCTGGAGAATTCCATGAACAGAAGAACCCTGGTAGGCTACAGTTCATGGGATCCCAAAACGTTGGACATGACTGAGCGACTAACACTTTGATTTTCATCAGTGAAGTGTGTCTTTGCTTACATTTTATTAGTTAGACTTAGTGACTATAAACTGCTATGATTTAGAGTAATTTTATTTGCTGCACAAAAATATAGTGTTCTTATACAAGTAAATTTCAATTTAATTAAATTCCTTTTACTTTTAAGGTATTGCATATATATGTTTACATATTTAATTTTGTGCATCAAATGAATAATACATTTTTCTTTAATAAGACATTTCTAACTTGGTATTTCAACCAACAACCTATCTTGATAAATATCTTATAATAAACTATTAGTTTTTTTTTCCCCCCAAAGAAAAATCTCTAGTCTATGGGTCAAGATTTTTACCTTGACTTCTGTTTTTGTACTTACTACACTCATTATTGTTATTTTGTAAAGTACCATGGTATATCTATACCTTGTAAAGATATACCATGCTAATTCGTTTATGTGAGGGTCATTTGCAAGTATATGACTTTAACAACATGATTATCTCTGTTGGTATTATCCATAGTAGCCAAGATGTTCATACATGCTCTGGTTGTTTGCTTAGCTATTGAACATGAACATTTCCTTATGATAGCTGTTGTGGTTAGCATGGCTGAAGAACCAAATTTTTAATTCTATTTTATTTTAATTATGCTAAACTTAAATAGTCACATGTGGCTAGTGGCTAAATTTTAGTCAGCACAGCTGCAAAAACTTCCAGGAATAATTAACCAAAGTTTTGTATTATATAATTGAAAAAATAAAGCCCTCTCCCCTCTCACCACCCAAGTAGAACACATTATTTGAAACATCTGAGAAATTCACTCTAAGATGTGAGCACTGTGGTTTCCTCTGAGTCCTCTCTCCTTGGTTTGGGGATGACCACCTTCTCTTTTGTTCTTACATGGTCTTTTCCTCTGTGCACATGCATCCCTGGTATCCCTTCATGTGATGACATTTCTTCTTCCCATAAGAATACCAGTCTCTAGTAGATTATAACTCCACCCTAATGGCCTAGCTTGAACTTAATCACTTCATTAAAGACGTGTCTCCAAAGATAGGGCTTCAATGGGAGAATTTTTTAAGGGACACAATTCAACCCACTAACTAATAATTCCTTCTCTCCCACTTAACATCTACTACCTCCTAGAAATAGATATCCAAGTTATTTTCTATTTTTGACTTCCTTGCTTTTATTTCAAATTAGAATAATATTTACATTAATTAGGATACAATACAAGCAGATTTTAAACTTTAGTCTTATTGCTAGTGGTGGCAACTGTTTTTTGGTAACTATTTATTATGAATTGTCTTTACATTTGTGGTTTACTTAATATGCTTCATTATAATGTGCTTTGTCTTAAAAACTCTGTCTCCCTGAGGATAGTTTCGAATGTCATAAACTCATGAAATAGGTATTATTTGTGTTTTACTGAGCATAGAACTCACATAATATATTTGAACCATTTACTCAAAGCCACTTCAAATTTTTCTAATATTACCATGGAAAATACATGATTTAAAGGGAAGAGAGTTTTACTTTTATTTATTTTACTGCTTTGTGAAACATTCAGTATCTCTTTTGACACATGTTTTTAAAATAAGTTTTCATGAAGAACACTACAATATCTGTTGGTAATGCCTTTCCTCTTCAGGCTAAAATGCAACCTGGTTTCCTATTTACTTACAATTATCTCATGCAGTACTTATTCCTTAGTAAGTGTTGAGACTCTTAGCTTTATCTGTTTAAACAAAACTAGTTTTGACAAAAGTCTTAGCCCAAATGCTGAAAGAAATGGTCATGTTGGCAAGTAGGGAAATTCATTTCTATATTAAATAGTACCATGTGAGGAATATATCACAAAGGTTAACCACAAAAAAATAAGAGCATATGCATAGTATTAATCTCCTTTGATTAAATTTCAGCACTTTTGTTGGAATGCATATACTAATAACTTTAAATATAGCTTCAACTTTTTGGTATGGATTTAAAAACTACTTCCTCACATGGCCATGGCCAAAAAAAAGAGGTTAATTTTTCAGTATTGGTTTTCCCTCTTTAAAACTTTTTTCTTCTTGTGCTATGTCGCTTCAGTCATGTCTGACTCTTTGCGACCCCATGGACTATAGCCTGCCAGGCTCCTCTTCCATGGGATTCTCCTGGCAAGAATACTGGAGTGGGTTGCCATGCCCTTCTTCAGGAGATCTTCCTGACCCAGGGATCAAACATGTGCCTCTTAGTCTCATGCATTGGCAAGTGGGTTCTTTACCACTAATGCCACTCATTTTTTCCTCTTCTGATTTGTTCTTAGGAATAGATCTTAAGAAAATCTACGATAAGCACTGTAATTATCTTTTAAAATTTATTTCCCCCATTATGTTTTCTTGCTAATAGAACCCTGATTTTCCAGGATTATTCTCTCAGTCTTCTTGGGAAGACTTCCTATCCTAGTAAAGGTGGCCATATGGCATAAATTTTGCCAAGGAGATATAAATGGAAGTCTCCAAGGGATTTCTAGGAAAGTGTTTGTCTGACTAAAGAATAAGTGTAGACTCCCGTTTCTACACTTCTTCCTATTTTGAATGCGGAAGGATGTCAGATCTTCAGCAGCCATTTTGCATTCATGAGGTAAAAAAGTATAAGGGAAAAACAACCTACAAAACCTGTAAGGGTAGTGGAAGAGAAATACAGAAAGAGTCTGCTTTCTTTTTGTTGTCATTTCACAGCCAAACTAACGTTCACAAGTACCTACTGATGCATGTTTTTCTATTGCAGAAAAGCAAACTCCAGTTTTAATCTTTGTCAGTCAGGTTTTCTGTTGCTATTCATTACATCGTTCCTGTTACAGATTGTATACACTTTAGCTCTCTTTCAGCCATGTGGAAATGTTGAATATCTGGACTGTTTGATATGGTAACCTCAAGTCATATGGGGCTATTAAACTACAGAAATGTGGCAAATGTGATTGGGGGCTGAATTTTTAAATTTATTTCATCTTAGTGAACAAATCCAAATGTAAACAGTTACATGTGATTACTGGTTATTGGACAGCACAGTGCTAAGACTTATGGGAAATAATTAATCTAATTTTTCCATTATAAAAAATTTAAATTAGTGTCCCCATCCTCTGAAGACATCTCATGACATATCGCCTTATGAAACTTGTATCACTACCACTGAAACTCACTTATGTCATCTTTTAATAAATTCTGGGCAATTATACATTGTTTGTGAAAGCATAAAGTTACACACAAATAGGAAAACTGGCTTATGTATAGTCTCTCCTGTTCTCCTAATGTGATTTTAGCATGTTTTGGTTAAAAACTTTTTTAAATATTCAAGTTACACTCTCTAATTCTTTGCCCGAATCATGAATTACCATTATGGAAGCTTCATTGCCACCATTAGGGTTAGTATGAGCAGATTTTGAATCAGTTTTTGAAAGCATACTTTGCTGTGGGGAGGCAAGAACTTAATATTGTGTGACCAAGCTGGCAGACTGAGCCCCAAATAAAAATACAGATACATACTATTCCCACGGGTTCATGCAGTGTAGGGCCCTAGGCTTTGAACTATTGATATTTCCAAACAAACCTATCCACTGAGTTTTGGGTTTACTTTCTTCTGTTTTCACCTTTAGGGACAATTTATTCACGTTCTGTAACAGACACCTTGTTAGATTGTGAGGATGTGTTAAAAATTTGTATTTTAAGCAATAGTTGATCTTCTCTGGATACTCAGATGCAGTCTTTCTCATAGCTTAGTAGCTGACCCCTTTCTCTGTAGTCTTCTGTGAGTCAGTGTAATTCTTATTCTTCTGTGATGACTTAGAAGAACCCTTTTAACTCATGGAAAGTGGTAAGATTTGCAGTACTGTGGCCACACTTTCCAGCAGTGATATACAGACTGTTTGGTTCTCTGTTCAGGTGCCTTTTACCAAAATGTGAGATTTTTTTTGAGCTTGTTTCTCAGTGTCATTAAGATATAAATTTGGTGGTGAAACCCCCAGGTGTTTGTCTTCAAGGTATGAGCTCAGTTTCAATGATAGGGTTTCACCATGTCTTTCTTTTCCTGTGACCTTTTCGAATGAGAGTTTTCTGATTGTGAAATCATTATTTCATTTCATTTGTCAGTTCTAAACTGTAGCTTGATGCTACATGTTGTACATTAATCGGTTTATAAGGGAACTGACAAAGTTGCCCTCCTATCCAAAATATGTAGTAGGGAATTTTGAGTGGGGATTAGATACCATGATGCCTAAAGCTAGATGAATGGATTGGAAGGCTCTTTATACTGCATTTTAAAATTATATTACAAAATCTTGGTTATTCTAAAAGTTTTTCCTCCAAATGACTTCTAAAATGTTTGTTTTGTATTATGAATTACTTAAATTTTCAAAATTAATAAATTAACAGATCTTTATTCTGTTTATGAGTTCTTCAACTCTTAAAGGAGAGAGACAAAAAAAGAAAGATAATAATCATGTAAGAGAAGACTGTGTCCATTTTGTGAAGCTCCCTGATATTTGTCATTTCCTCAGAATTCATTTTGGATGTACTGGTGTTTCCTGATGCCCTATTTTTTCAAGTCACAAAATTAGAAATACTTTGAAAGCATCAACTAAAGCTGTATTTATTTACCAGAAACAAAGAATTAGAGGACAACAATGGAAGTCTTTGAAGACACTGATCCTCCTAGAATAATTATCATCACTTAAGTATATATTAGTATTTTTTTATAAATTCAGTGTAAAGCACTAAACATTTTTTTCCTTTGGTATTTATATATCACTTACATATCAGACTTATAAAAAATGAATTTGTTATATTTCCATGAAGAGAGGCAGGATTTTGGAGAACTTGCCAAAGTATGTTTCCCAGCGTTGTGACTTACAGTGTTAGCACTCAGACTTATCTGATATGACTCTTTTAGATAAGCCTGTGCCAGACAAGTTCATGTTCTGTCAACTCCGAAGCCAAGCTAATTCATGTATCAGAAACCACTTGATTATATTTTCATTAATGAGAAGTGCATATCAAAATGAAGAATTGAGTTGTCACATAAGTGCCTGGGAAAAGATTTACTTTAATGTAAAGAAAAAATGAGTTTGGTATACCTGAAACTAATAATTATTTTGTGGTCCATTATTTCTTTTTCTTCACTTGACTCTTCATTCTTTCCTAAATTTCTTGGCCTTGAGAATTTCAGTTGATAGGGTCCTCCGTATGCTTTGAAGTTTAACATGTATTGTGAGATAGATCCAGAAACCAGTGGTTAAGATAGAGCAATGGCACTGTACCAGAGGTACATACAAAGTGATAAAAAGTGAACTTCTCAGAACATAACTTGATGAGTTGTTTTCCATTTGATGTTTATTGGTGTTTTGTACCATTTTTTTCAGGAGGGATATATGTAAATGTTCATTTCAGTATATGTTTTAGTGCTGGTTGTGATGCAAGATAGCAAAGTTTATTGTAAATTGAATTGGAGGTTTAATTAGTTTAGATTTTATTTTAAAAACACATAATCTGGAAATTATGTATTTGGTTAAAAAAATATTTTTACTCCACATTCTATGTCACTTTGTGACTTTTTGTAGGGAGAGTCATTGAGGAAATATAAAAATAGATATCAGATAATTAGGAAACGTTGATGCAGTAGATCTGTTAAATGTTCTGCTGGTACAGGGTGACAACATAAATGTTGATAAGCACCTGACAAAAATAGTGCTCTGGTATTCTTGGCTGTGAGCTTATTTTATCTGCGGTGACAAAGAACTGACTATCTCTACCTCTGAGAGTGTGTTTCTAAAATGGAAGTTAAATTGTCTAGACAACTAATGTTAGAGAAAAGTTCACTTATCAGCTTAAATAAACTACTACATGAACTTCTGAAAGAGCACATATTTTAAGTGCAATCTTGAATTTTCTCATGGGTTAAGTAGTGGACAGTATACCTTGATATCTTTTAAAAAGAGTTAAAATAAAATTTCTTTCCTTCTGCTTTAGAGTTATATTGCCCTCAGAGCTGAACAATTGTTTTTCTTAAATTCAAATTTACTAAGTTTATTGAGATACATTATCACCATCCAAATAATGACCTTAAGATTTATGTTTAAATTTACATATAAAAATGTATATCACTTTAAAAAATCAGGTTTTAAGATCAAAACACTTATTTTACCTAATTTCTTAATTCTCTTTATGTGATTGTTTTAGTTTATAGCTTCAAATTTAGTTGGTGGTATAGAATACTAAGTGAAATGCAATTATTTACTCAGAAATATATATATATATATATTTATCCTGGAGTAGGAAATAGCAACTCACTCCAGTATTCTTACCTGGAAAATCCCGTGGACAGAGGAGCCTGGTGGGCTGCAGTTCATGGGGTGGCAGATTCTGGCATGACTGAGCAAATGAGCATGCACACACGTACATATTTTATCTCATGCCATCTAGGAACTATGAAAAACTTATTTTCCAAGAGAAATGATAGTTATAACATATTAGGTAAAGTCTAGGCAGTTTATCTTATTCCTCTATGCTTTGCCCAAATGAAGCCACTATATCAGAGAGCTATATATTGTCAGCAACCCATACCTTAGCTGTTTACTAAGTCCACTTTACTTAGTACATATTAAAATAAAATCTATGAGATATATCAATATGTCATTACAGATTATTGAAGATATAATTACATAAGTATTATTTTTCATGGACTCTATAGGATCACATCTTTTGGATATTAGTATCAAGATTCATTATGTTTAATTCTGAGTAATTTTTGCTGAATATAATGTTTCCTAAACTGTATTCTATAAATTACAAATATGTCAGAAGATGTCTGTGAAAAGATCTGAAAAATACCTGCTTTGACCTCAAATATATTTGGGAAAATGAGTTTATCTACTTGCCTCTTGATCATTTACAGTGTTACCGTAAATGATCAAGAGGCAGTGTAAGGCATTTACAGAGTGTAAGCATGTTAAAATGCCCTGGGCAGTTCTGCAGTGGATTGACCTCTTTAGTTAAGTGAACATTTTGCAAATACAGCTAACTCTTAACAACCAGGTCCACTTGCATGAAGAGTTTTTCAATAGTAGAGTTTATACTTCTACACCATCTGAAATTAGTTGAATCTCCTGATTCCAAACCACAAATTCAGAGTAGCGGCATAGATGGAGGGCCAACTCTAAATTATGCTCAGATTTTCTGCTGAGGGGAGGGCGTGTGCCTCTAACTCCCTGCGTTGTTTGAGACTCAAATAGACATTTTTCTATATTATTCTTTCTCCTAAAACACCTGTTAATATTTTGAGGACTCCTTTTTTTTTTCAAGTAATAGTTTGGAGAATGCTGCTCCAAATAATTCTATGATTTATATAACTGGTGGAGTTTTCCCCCCATTGCAGTAGCTGTTAGAAAAACAGTTTGGTGAAAATAAATTAGCCACGACCAAATAATCTAGCTATTTCATTCTTATAAATAAGAGAAACTCTCACATAGTTATTCTCAGGAACTATGTTTGATAATGTTCATTGAAGCATTATCTCTGGCAGTGTGAGCTGGGGCAGCCAAGGTGATCATCACAGTAGCTTATATCACTGTTGTGTGATATATGCATGATAGTTCTCAGGTGGTGCTAGTGGTAAAGAACCTGCTTGCCAATGCAGAAGATGTAAGAGACGCGAGTTCGATCCCTGGGTTGGGAAGATCCCCTGGAAGAGGTCATGACAACCCACTCCAGTATTCTTGCCTAGAGAATCCCATGGACAGAAGTGCCTGACCCAGAGCCCATGGGGTCACAGAGTCAAATACAACTGAAGAAATTCAGCACGGCATAGCAGTGTATCATGCAACAGTCAGGTGCTATAAGGGGGAGTTGCATAAAGCAAAATAAGCAGATCTTAAAAACATAATCAGAATGAGAGTGTACCATGAACTCTCCAAGAGTTCATGTAGAGTGTGTGCTACCCTAGCAAATAATTAAGACTTCTTCATACGCAGGATTATATTAATACTAGCCTCCTTCTTTCTGTCTCTTTACATCTACCTACTTTGTTTTCCAACTGAAAATTTTGCTCCTACTTTAACGGCTTACTTTCTTCCTTACCATAATTTACGGAGGTTTGTAGGCCTCCTTGATAAAGCTTAGATAGGAGTAAGCAAAATAAGCTTTATTCTAAATTAGTAATTGCTGTTAAGTACTGGTGACATTCAATTCTTTCCTTGTTCCTCTAGCCTTTTACCTGAGGGCAAGGGAGAGGGGAAGTAGGATATCTGCATATTTATGTGACAATTTCTGAGCTTTGACAGCAATCTTCTTGCCAAGATAATCTAGTTTTATTAGTATCTTTATGTGTTTCATCTGTTTGTTCAGTATGTATGAGAATATAAGCAGAAACAATTGAATTAAAAAAAAGAACTATTTATTCTCTGGAACCTCTTCTTGTGAGGAGGACATTGGTCATTAGACTCCACGGATTGTAGCCTACCAGGCTCCTCTGTTCTCGGAATTTTGCAGGCCAGAATACTGGTGTGGGTTGCCATTTCCTACTCCAGGGATCTTCCCGACCCAGGGATCTAACCCTAATCTCTTTGGTCTCCTGCATCAGCAGGCAGATAGTTTATTGCAGCACCACGGAAGCCCTACATTGTTCGTAATTTTGTAACAATAAAAATCAGGAATGTAACATTTGAGATCAGGGATGAAGATAGTATATAAAATCAACAGTGGTTATAAACAGCTTTGAAAATGATTTTCAGTGTTACAGGTCAACCTAAAATATAGCTGTAGTAGTAGTTTTAAATCGTACTTTAGTAACTTGGTTCCAGTCTCAAAGGAAAAGTTGACTAGTCTACCATGCGGGTAGGACAGGTAAGAACTGTTAAACACAAGGATTAGCTGCCAAAAGTGAAGTGGGGGCAATGGCAAGGAGTCCTAAGCTTGAAAAGTCCTGCTGATTGTGCAATACTACAATTTATTTCCTTTTCCTCCAATGCACTGGGCAATAGACACCACCCTTTGTTTGCAGGCTTTTAAAAAGTCCTACATTCATGTTATGTAATTAGGCAGTTAAAGTTGATGGCATCACTTAATTTACTGTCCCATGATCAGTTAGGAGCAGTAGAGCGGCTAAGAGCCCTGGCTCTGGTATTAGAAAAATCTGGGAAAGAATCTGATCTTGAAATAACTGTGGGATTTGGCACATGCATTTAAGCTCTAAGACTACTTCTCATGTATAGAATGGGATAATGGTAGAACTGCATAAAGGTGTCATAAGAATGAAACGAAAGAATACCTATGAAAGTAGTCAGTAGGCTGACTAGCATATGGTAAGGAATCAGATTTAACTGTGTGATTATTATTTCTGCTCCTTAAGGAGTTATATGTTACTGTATTATCTTTATCTCTTGTTTCTCAGCCGAGCGCTGTTGTGCCCCTGGGGGATATTTGACGAGGTTTGGAGACATTGTTGGTAGTCACAACTTGGAGCACGTGAAGGAGAGTCGGGGAGGGGCGGGGAGGTGCCACGGGCATCCTGTGGCTAGAAGCCAGGAATGGTGCTAAATACTCTGTAATGCACGGGACAGCTCCACTGACAAAGAATTATCCAGCGCCAGCATGTCAGCAGTAGAGAGGCTGAGAAAGTATTTATTTTAAGCCAGAGATATTAATTCCTTTATATTTCTTTAGTATCCACTGGTGTGTACTGCTTTCTTCTGCTACAGTAAAATTGGTAGTCCATCCGTATAATCACAATTTCTTTCTAAAGTTTTTCCCAATATTGATACATTCTTTGTAAGGATTTTAAGAAGATTCTTTATTTTTTATTCCCTGTAAAACAAAATGTGAAGGCTTTGGTTTTAGAATAAAGCAATTATATAAATATGAAAAATAATTTTGATTAAAATGATTTTATTCTTTATATATTGTTTATTATAAGGAATGAGTTGTCAAGGATGGCTATACATGACATAACAGTAGTATAAATATTTGGTGAATATTTTGTAAACATAGGTAGAAACATAAAATATGATTTAGGCATGAAAAATTAATACATAAAATTAAATTTAAATAACCTAGTCTGACTTGTGGAATGCATGCATCTCTTTGCAGAATCAAGAATGGTACTTTTACAGTATTTATGTGACAAGAAATAGATCTAATTTATTAAAACTTTGAAAATAACTATGCATAATACTAATGTTATAGGTTGTTTTTGCAATGAATTTTGTTGAACTGATGTGCTTAGAATGAGATGACAGGGATTGCTTTCTCTAGGTCCTTTACTTTCAAAATCAGAAATGTATGCTTTCTTGGTCTTCTTCCATATTCAGTAAAACCCCATTATACATTTCTGTTCTATTCAATGCATTTAGAATTTTATATGCTAGTACATAGTGATTTATAGCATTCTTCTGCTATAACAAGGAAATGATGTGTTATTCCTATTACGTTGGGATCAAAATGAACAAAGATAACCGTTTAATTTCATCTGGATACTCTGGACTGTGACAGAATGACAAGTATAGACAAAGCAATAGATAGTTTTTACTTCTTTTAGCATGAACTTTATTTCCATGTGATATATTCTTATGGGAAGTGTGTGGTAGAAATCATTTGAGACTTAGATTCACATGTAGAAAAGTATTAAAGTTCCAAGAGTACTATTAGTGGTTCACTGTCAGCCTCAGTTTTAGCTGTAGGTCAAGGGTATTTTGAATGACCTTCCAAAGGCACATGAAATTATTAAACATGTTCATGGGTGACCTATCTGATGAAATAAAAATATAATCTATAAACTTATTAAGGTCATAATTTTATGTTGGTACTCTGGGGCTTATTGTTGATAATTTGAATTGAGAGTTGCTTGACAAGCAGAAAAAAATAGAAATTCATGGGTTAAAGATTAATGGAATAATTCCACTAGTTATAAATAAAAGAGAGCTCATAAATAGAAGATGTAAAAGCTTGGGCCTTCTTTATTCGTAGATTAGAAGCTAAATATGAATAGGAAGAGTAGTATTTTTAAAATATGTTTATAAAACTCCAGTGTTACATAATGGGAAATCATTATTTAGGAACTACAATATAATCTATTCATAACTCATAAAAGAGATGGGAAGTTTAATGACCTTATAAAAAAATGGAGCATCCTGCTTATTACAATAATGTCTAGGACCATCAGGCAGGAGTAAGTACTGTTGGGGCATTAATTTCCCCTTCATAATTGAAAACCCAGAGATATGGCTTTGTTTTCATGAATGTGAGACTACAAATTCAAGACTTTCAGCATCTTTGTCTTGCTTTTTATTAAGTTAATATGACTCATGACTCTTATTAGTAAAATGAGCAGTCAATTAAAAACATTTTCTAATAACTCTCATAGAATAATCAGGACAAAAATCAATAGTTTTCACATTTTTGTTAGACACTCAGTCCTTTCTTGAGATTACTCCTGGATATTCAAAACATAAAACAGATAAAAAGGAAGCCATTGTGGTTGAATGACAGGTGGCTTTTCCAAACTTCAGGCATCTCTTCAATTTGAAAACCTGTGCATTTTAAATACTCAAAATTTGTATTCTTTCTAATATTCAGAAAAGCAGCCTGTTCTGGAAAGTAAACTGCCAACTGTTTGAATATTCCACAGATTGATAAGATGAAATGTTCATTTATATTATGCTATATGCAAAATTGAGCCATTATACACAGAGTTTAAAGAAGATAACTTTACAATTAAAAAATAATTAAAAATGATCCTTTCAGCTAATGATTATTAATTTCTTTGTGCAATCCCTATGTCACAGCCATGGAAATTTCCTTCTCTGGTCTCTAAACCTGGTCACTGCTAAATGTTAAAATGTTGAAGCTACACTTTCTATGACAGCTCCAGCACGTGACTAAGCTTGGCATGGCTGCTAATACAACCATCACTGAGAGATGTGAGACTCTTGTTTCATGCATCTTTGGCTTGAAAACATTGGCCTTGTGAGATTTTCTTAGAACTACACAGCAGTCTAAGACTTCCACACAATCGGCCTTCCTTCCCTCGCTTCCTTAGCAATTTTAGACCTGCAAAGTAACCCAACAAAACAGGTATTGCTATTATCTCAGTTTTACATGAAAATGTATCTGTACTGATTTTTGCAGGTCATCTTTCCACACTGAGCAAGTTCTACCTCTGTGGAACCACTTTTTAGTTGTATCCTTTCTATACTACTTTGATGTAGAACCTTTTCTTTTTCTTTCCGTTTTAGTCTATCAATTTCAGAAAATTATGAATCTCTTTCTAATTTTCCAGAATTAATATTTCAAAGTTTGTATTATAATTTTATTTGTGTAGCTCTGGTTATCCTGGCTTTAATTTTAAGCAAATACATACCAATGCTGAATCATAAATATATCTGTTCTACTTTAATGTACCTTCTAAAACATGCCTGCGGCTGCTGCCAAGTTACCCAAGGAGTGGACTTGTTTGTGCACAGGTTCTGAGTTTTTGTAGTTGTGGTTCAGACAGTAAAGAATCTCCCTGCAATGAGGGAGACCTGGGTTCCATCCCTGGGGTGGGAAGATCCCCTGGAGAAGGGAATGGCAACCCGCTCCAGTATTCGTGCCTGGAGAATTCCATGGACAGAGGAGCCTGGCGAGCTACAGTCCGTGGGGTTGTAAAGAGTTGGACACTACTGAGTGAGTAGCACGCGTGCATGCACACATGTTGGCGCTGTGTGGGACAGGAATGCATTATAGGCATCATTCTCAAATTTGACAAGAAGGAGGAATTTCTGCTTAAACTCTGTATATTCTCTGACAGAGCAGAAGTCATTCACCTTGTCAGATATTAATCTGCCCATTCCTGATTTCACAGCCTCTTCATAGTCTCCCTGTATCTACATAACAGTCCCTCTGGGCAAGAGGCTACTCTGGTTTTACTGATTAACTGTCTCAGGACTGTTCAGTCAAGCTTCTTTGGTTTTCTGTGCATTCATTGTGTTATCTCTAAAATGTAAAGTCTTGATTTTCCTACCATAATTCTGCAGTTGCTTTTCATAGAAGATTCATAGCACTTTCTAGATTATCCATTTCCCACTAGTTTCCTTGCCAGGTAGTTCCCTGCTGGTTCTTTGAAACTCAAGGTCAAGTTGTGGACCAAATTATTGAGAATGAGGATAGCCTTTGACCAGTTTGATTTCTGTATTTATTCATGTTCTACTGCAGTATAATTTAAGGTAACTAAAGACTAACTAAATGGTTTATTTTTGCTAATTTTATAGGGTATATATTGGCTCTTCCTGGTATTAAAATAATATACTTCATAACACTTGTTAAAGACAGTAAAGAATACTTTATTCCAGAGGGAAGTACTACTGCAGTGGGGGCTTTGCAGTAGGGGATAGAGACCAGTCTCACTTTGATTACAAGGACAAGTGGAGACTTATAAACAAAGAATAGAGTTGGGCGTCAGTGAATGGAAAATTACTAACAGAAAGCATCAGGGCTGAGAGAATTCTTACTAGCTATTCTAAATAGGATTCTTGCTGAAGAAGTCCAGAGTGTTAAGATTTTGAAGTGAGAGTTGAAGAATTTGATCAGATATCCAGAGTTTCACATACTGAGGGTGAGGGAATATTTGCTAAATTGAATCAATAGGATTCTTGATGAAACTGTACTAAGCTGGCCAAGGACAGATTGACCCTGCACCCCACACCACCAAAGAAGGGGGCTCTGAGGAGCCTGACTCAAGTGAGGTAAAAAAAAGTTTCTTTGTCATTTAATCAAATTGAGGTAGTGTGTATCTATGTGGTATGAGGTACAACCAGTAGCTGGGCTTCCCAGGTAGCTCAGTAGTAAAGAATCCATCTGCCAATGCAGGAGCAGCAGGAGATGCAGGTTCCATCCCTGGGTCAAAATTGTTGGTTTCTGACAATTTTAGATGGCTCAAGGAACCGTGTTTAAAGGCAGTTTCACTTCTAAAACAATACTTAGTATCAGGGTCCCCAAATCCCTGGCCAGGGACCAGTACTGATCTGTGGCCTGTAAGGAACCTGGCGGCACAGTAGCAGGTGAGAGAGAGGTGGGCAAGGGAGAACAAGACTTCATCTGTATTTATAGCCGCTCCCCATTGCTCACAGTCTGAGCTCCACCTCCTGTCAGATCAGTGGTGGCCTTAGATTCTCATAGGAGCCAGAACCGTGCTGCACTTGAATCATCCCAAAACCATCCCTCCCTCTTCTCCCCAGCCCTTGGGAAAATTTCTTCCAGGAAACCGGTCCCTTGTGCCAAAAAAGGTTGGGGACCATTGCTTAGTATAGTCCCCTAGGACAACAAAGAAATACCTGCTATAGTAATTTTCTATCTGTATATAATATTAAATATTTTTGCATTCTCATTTCAAAGTTTTTTAGCAAATATCAACTTTTACTTTATTTAAAATAAAGACCCCTAATGTTTCTCCTTCATATTTCTCATCAACGGTTTGTTGTTCATGGGAAAAACACCTTTTAAAGATTCAAAATGAGATTAAATACTGTGTTAAGTAACACATTCGAAAACATAATAGTGAGGAGAGAGATTTGCCCCTAAAGGAAGCAAAGAGATTTCTCTACATTTTTAAGATCTTGATAAATCCTAAGTTAAATCAACTGCCATTATCTAAGAATCTTAACTGAGATAGAATATATAAAATAAGTGTTCACATAGAAAAATTCTAGTAGCATCTAAGAGACCAAAAATATATACATATTACAGTAATAGGATTTTACTATAGAAGAAATAAATGACTGAAAATATCTTGAGGTCACAGATTTGAGTGAGAAATGGAAACGTGCTGATGCATCTTGATGATCTAAAAGCACCTTACTTGTCTCATTTCTAGTAGGACTTCATTTACCATATTTTGTATATTTGAGCACCATTCAAAGTTTAAAAAATTCCTATCACCACTAAACTATGGGAATTATAGCTAATTTGGCATTAACTATTTTCTCTTTTTCTCTGGGAATTACAGAATGAGACTTTTTAGTTAGAATTATAGTACAGTATATCGCTCCTCAAAATCTAAAACAAGCAGATTTTAGTATGATTTCTTATTTTAAACAAACAGAAAAAGAATAAGCACAAAACCTCTGAGTTTTTTGGAAGTTTGCAATTTCCTCAAATGAAAATAAATTAGAAAATCTTTCCCACAGTTTAGCTACATTTAAAAAAACCTGAATTCCTTCAGTGAAAGCAATAGAGGGAAAATCATCTGACCTTGCCAGGTACACAATTATTTTGTAAATGAAGTGGAGCAGTGTGTGACTTTTTAATGAGATAAAATTTGCATCAAATTGTAATCTGACTGCTGGTGTACACCACTTGAACCTGACCCTAAGGTTAAACCAGTTCTAGTTAATTTATAAAAACAACACATACCTGTAAGGTTAGCTTGGAGTATATGATTTACTAATACTATATTACATTTTAAAACTTTCAACTTAGTTTACTGTTTTCTTTTAACCTAATGCACTAGAAGCATTTCTTGAAGGTGATATTTCCATCTTAATTATCTTCCAAAATTCCAACTCCATATAATAGGCAGGAGGAAAAAGTCAGATTTAGAATGTATGTCTGTTTTCCTTAATGCTTTGTATCATTAATCATATATTATATTGTATGAGTTGTCCTCAGTTTCACCGTATGAACAAAACATCCGTTTAAATGTACTTTGATCCTTTTAAAATTGAAAATGATTATTTTTCTGAATGTCCTTTTATGATTGACTTGATAAATCAGTTCTTATAGGAGAGGGACAAGAGTCAGTGTTGATACAGTAACTGAACAAAAGGCCAGTTGCTTGAGTTTATACTTGTCAAAGAGTTGTAAGTGTGTTGTGTATTTTATAGTCAACCAATCCAACTTCGCAGAGTTGTAGATGGCCTCCTGGTGGCTCAGTTGGTAAAGAACCCGCCTGTCAATGCAGGAGACACAAGAGACCAGAGTTCAATCTCCGGGTTAAGTAGATCCCCTGGAGAAGGAAATGGCAACCCATTCCAATATTCTTGCCTGGAAAATTCTATGGTAGAAAAGTATTATGTAACCTAGTTCTTCTCTCTTTCCTCTGAATTACATCAGTTATTTCACATTTGGTAACATTAAGAGAAAAAATGGCAAAATATGTAAAGATTTGATAGAATATTGTAATATTTATTATTTTTCATCATAAGAAGACATTAAAGATGTCAGTCTTTCAAGTATGCATGATAAATTAAAATAGCCACCTTGATTTAAAACATATTATATGTAAATATAATCCTTCATGTCCCACATAACTGCAGCCAATATGAAGATTTGGGAGTAAACTTGCTGTCACAGTGGGGCTATGTCTAAGGAGACAGACTCATTCCTAGACACTGTGAAAGTATCACATCTGAAGGGTGTGACAGTGAAAGCTTTAAAGCCAAGTAGTGACTGCTGGAGATCTCTCAGGAAGTCAAGGGAGTTTCCCATCAGAGAATAGTACTGGGATGGAGAATTCAGAGGTAGGTAATGATCTGCCATCAGTGTGAAGTGTGGTTAAAAAGTTCCCCAATTTGGGATTCAAGATCAATGTGATGTAAAACCTGCTCTGGATGATTCCAGTATATACCAATTATCCCAGCTTAAGTATTAGTTGTTCTTCCTATTTCTTTTGCAAGTGTCTGGTTTGGAAGATAAGCTATGGTCCCTAGAGAAGACATAGGAGTTGAGGTCCTTAGGTCCAAAAAGGAGTGGTGAAACCAAGTAGATAATCAAAACTGTGACAAACAAAGGGAACGGTTTTGTTGATTGAAAGTATATTTGAAAACACGGTCTTAGGTATAGGGTAAAAGTTTCAGTAATGAACAATATCAGGTCTTGATGTTGGAACTTTGGTCAAGGTTCCTCCTAGGACAGTATTCCTCAAACTTTTCAATTACACTAGAAATGCAAGTTCAGTTAAATTCAGCTGCTCAGTTGTGTCTTTGCGACCCCATGGACTACAGCATGCCAGGCTTCTCTGTCCATCACCAAATCCCAAAATACAAAAGGTATTTGCTAAAATGTGGATTCTCAGGCCTCACTCCAGACCTTTAGAGTGAGACTCTTCTCGGGTAGGCATCAGATCAGTTTAAGTTCAGTTGCTCAGTTGTTTCCAACTCTTTGTGATGCCATGGACTGCAGCACACCAGGCTTCCCTGTCTGGAATTAGCATTTTTAAATCACCTTCCTGGTGAATCCTAGTGCTGGTGGTTTAGTCTCTAAGTCCTGTCTAACTCTTACAACCCCATGGTCTGTAGCCTGCCAAGCTCCTCTGACCATAGAATTCTCCAGGCAAGAACAGTGTAATGGGTTGCCATTTCCTTCTCTAGGAGATCTACCTGACCCAGAGATCGACCTCTGGTCTTGTGTCTCCTGCATTGACAGGAAGGTTCTGTACAACTGAGCCATCAGGATACCATCTACAATTCTATGAAGTTGGATTGGTTGAATATAAAATACACAACACATTTTCGAGAATCTGAAAGCTGTCCTCTTTACTCCTGGGTGCTTTAAACAACATTTGCATTGTATTTTATAAAATAGGTCATAATGTCCTGAGTATCATAGAAAGATTATAATAGATCAAGAGCAGTGTTTAGTGGTTTGCCATATCCTATTGTATAAGGGTTTTCCTTTGTAAATGATATAAAAGTAAGAGTGCTTAGGGGGAAAGTGGCAATCCAACTGGAAAAATGAGTAACCTAAGCTATTTGTAGTTCTTCTAAGAGCATTGGACCAGGCCTGACTCTTAAAATAGAAATCTTTATATAAATGTATTTGGGGAAAAGATAATGAATAGTCTCACAATGTTTTAAGTTATTATATGTTATATGTTAGGCAGTACATTTCATAGAAACTGGAGGAATTTGTTTCTGAGTCAATAATGACACTTTGTGGCTTTAAACTTGCTACTCAAAAGGTGGTCCACAGCCAGCAGTTTTGACTTATCAGAAATGCAAAATAACAAGCCCCACCTCAACCAACTTAATCAGAATCTATATTTTAATATGATCCTCAGTTCACTTATAGATGTCTTAAAGTTTGAGAAGCACTGATCTCCAAGCAGAAATGTCTGGCTGGAAGAAATGGGGCTTCCCTAGTAGCTCAGTTGGTAAAGAATCTGCAGGCAATTCAGGAGACCCGGGTTCAATCCCTGGGTTGGGAAGATACCCTGGAGAAGGGAATGGCAACCCACTCCAGTATTGTTGCCTGGAGAAGCCCATGGACAGAGCAGCCTGGCAGGCTACAGTCCATGAAATCACAGAGTCAGCTACAGTCCATGGAATCACGAAGAGTCAGATAGGATTGTGCGACTAACTTTCACTTTCACTTTTCCAAGCAGAAATGTCTGACCTGAAGAAAATTTTGCTTATACTTGTCAAGCCTAATCTCAGTGGAACATGGAGAGTTACAATAAGCTTACTAAAATGTTAATATTAAAATAATAGTGTTTGATTACAGTCCTGCTATGATTCATAATACTGGCAAGGACATCTCTAACAAAATCAAAAACATCTCACTGGCAGTTAGGGTAGTTCAGAGCCACATAGTACTCTCACAGTAGCCTGAAATTTTGTCTGTGATTTTGGGCTATCAAAGTAAAAAAGAAATATATGTCTCTGCCATAAATGACTTTTTAAGATAGTAAACAAAATTTCATCATTGATATCAAGTGTCTAAAAACCAGTATTGGTTAGAAGTACATTGTGTATCTGTGAGTTCTCAAGAGATCATTGGCAGAATTTTGTTCTGGAAGAAAAATACAAAACTCACAGAAGAAAAGGTGAAATAAAAAATCAAGGAGATAGATTCCCTTAACTTTGAAGGGAAATGATGTATCATCTTCCATCTATAATAGACACTTCATATCTTAATGAAAAGAAGGCAGAAAGATTATATAAGCATCATAACTTAGAAATCTAGTCAAGTTCTCAATTAAAGGAAAACTGTTGGAAAAGGGGTCACAGGTATGCCAAAATCACACTGAACACTAAACAAAACATCAAAAAACGTGGATTTCCTCTACACCTATTTTTTTTCAAAATTATGTTCATTATTTCAGCAGTTTAGAACAGCATTTTCTGAAGAGTTTACGGTGGAACATAAGTGGGTCTCTGCTTTCACCGGCTTCTGAAATACCTGCCTATGAAGGGGCTCTTCCAAGTATTGTGTTTGAAAAACACTGCATATGTTACTCACTGTTCATGGGATAAATGTTTATGGAGTTAGAATTTTTTGTATATTAGACATTGCATGTTAAAAGCTATGAATAGACTTGAGTTAAGGAGATTCATTTTTTGCCCATTTTTTCCCATTGTATAGTTGCTTTAAAATGAAGTGTTAGTTTCTTCTGTACGGTAAAGTGTATCAACTATACATATACATGCATGCCCCTCTTCTTTGGGTTTCCTTTCCATTTAGGTCACCAGACAGTACTGAGTGGAGTTCCCTGTGCTATGTACTCAGTTCTCATTAGTTATCTATTTTATACGTAGTAGTGTATATATGCCAATGCCAATCTCACAATCCATCCCACCTATCTACCCCTCTTGCTATCTGTACATTTATTCTCTCTAGAAAAACGAAATAGATGAACTTACTTGCACAACAAATATATATATATGTATTTTTAAATTTTGCTCAGTCTGGGAGTTTTCAAAACATTTGCTTTTCTTACCACCGTTGGATTTCATGGTTTACCATTCTTCGTGTTTTGGTTCTCTAGGCCAGAATACTGGAGTGGGTAGCCTTTCCATTCTCCATGGGATCTTCCCAACCCAGGGATCAAACCAGGTCTCCTGCATTGCAGGCAGATTCTTTACCAGCTGAGCCATAAGGGAAGCCCATGGTACCTAAAGATTACCAATAAATCCAAACAATAAGCGTCTTTGAATATGGATGTTTTTGTTGATTTGTAACAATTTTACTTTTTCTTTGTATTGTTATAAATTATTTTTACACTGATGAATCAGAAAACTTCAAATCCATAACATATATCAAGATGACTATTATGGATTAGGAAAGTATGTTTCACTGATATGCTTATGTCTCTATTTGTGCTTAACCCACAAACTATTTGCATAGGTGAAATTAGTAATTGTCATCGGTTCCAAAATGTACTGTGTTGACTCTTGAACAATGAGGGGGATGGGGTACCAGTGTCAAAAATCAGAGTCTAGTTTATTGGCCCTCCTTATTCACACTTCCTTTGTATCCAGGGTTCCATATTCACAGATTCAACCAACTGTAGATGGTGCAGTGCTGTGGTATTTAATATTAAAAAGAAATCTGTGTAAAAGTGGTCCATTCAATTCAAACCCGTGTTGCTCAGGGATCAACTGTGTTTATAAAAGCCTACCAATTTTATAATATGAAAATAATCATATTTTGAGTTTTAAATTATCCCATGTCTTATTTTAAAGCCCTTCAAGTATATACTTCCTCTTTATTCAATTTTAGAACTTTTACAATTTAGTCATAACCTCCTACCCCACTGATAGTACTTGATACTTTAAAAAGGATACAGAGGCAAAGCTATCACTACAGGCAATATTTAGATGTTATGTCTTACTGAATGACTCTCTTTCAAGATTCAGACATGTAATGGTAAAACTGGTAAGCAATAATTTTAAATTAAAACAAAGTATATTCTTTAAGATAGTATTGCATAAAAAGTTTATCCAAATATGAACCTTGATAAAGTAATCTATTTAGGAACTGTTGCTTGATTATGAAATATGAGCACTGAAATGAATGATGTTCCCCAGATTTATTTTTGTTACCTCCTTGGCATTTATGTTTTCCCAGTCAATAGAGAATGTTGCCATGAGCTGAAATAGGCACTTAAATTCCTGAGTCTAAATCATGCCTAAATAATGTAAATGTATTGGTATCATATTTTTAATAAATTAAATATGAATCTTGAGAAGTAACTTGTTCTGTTTATCCATTCATTCAGTTAACAGTCTTTGTTTACTATATAACATGTTTTGAGTGAGACTGAGACTTACATGAGGCATAGCTTGTGTCAATCATAGAATCAAATGATTATAATGCAAAATGACAAGTACTAAAATACATGTATTAACTACTACTGGCCATTGTTAAATGACTGTCAAGTTCATTTTAAGTAATAATACTTTGGTGCTATAAGAAATGATGAGGTTTATTTTATTATTCATTCATTTATTTATTCACTTATTCAACAAACAGTTATAGAGCAACTACTTTGTGCCAGGCTCTGTCCTTGCTCTGAGATTATGTCAGTGAAAGAAACTTCAAATATGTCTTCTACTCTGGGGATTATATTGTAGGGGTATGAAGAAAAATGTCTGGTAAGTAACTTGGGTATTGAAGTAGTCATTCAGTAGGTAGGGCAAAATATGAGTAAGAGAGAGAAAGAGAGAATTATGAATGGTAAATAATAAATAGTATTGGAATCTAGCTAACTATCATCAATTTATTGAGAGAATTTGGAAATGTTAAATAACCATGAATCTTCGTACAATTCTGTAGCTATCCATATTTTGAAGTTTTTAAAACTTATGAATGTGTACACCCATGGCTGATTCATGTCAATGTATGGCAAAAACCACTACACATTACTGTAAAGTAATTAGCCTCCAATTAAAATAAATAAATTAATTTAAAAAAACTTATGGATGGAAGAGGGTATCATTTTAAGTGACTATAATAGTAAGCTATTTAAGGAGAATAAACCAGTGCTTACCAGAGGGAAGGAGAGTAGGTGATGGGCAAAATAGGGGAAGAAAATTAAGAAGTACAAACTTCTAGTTATAAAACAAGTCATGGGAATGTAATATATATCATAGGGAACACAGTAAATCATACTGTACCTTTATAACTGTCTATGGTGACAGATGGTAATTAGACTTATTGTAGTGGTCATTTCACAGAGTATGGAAATATTGGATTAATATGTTGTATATCTGAAAATAATTTGATACAGTGAGTAAATTATAATTCAATAAATATACAAATAATTAAAAAAATAAAAAGGAAGCGTCTCCTCTGAAATAAGCTTCCAATTTAGTATGCTTGCAATTCTAATAGGCATGGCAGTGCCACTATCTGAATAGGAATAGTTCCATGGGAGTAGTAAATGCAATGGGCTTATATAATATGTTCCTTAACTGAATTAATCAGGGTGGTTTTTTGTTAGGAATAAAAATCAATGGTTCCAAAAATCTGGTCCACAAACAAACTGCATTATAATGATGAAAGGGGTTAAAAGCAGCAACAGCAAAAGCAGCTACTAATTCCCAATCCCATAAAACTGGAACTCTAATTCAGTAGATGTATGGGAGGGTCTCCCAGGTGGCTCAGGCAGTAAAGAATCTGCCTGCAATGTAGGAGATCCGGACTCAGTCCCTGGGTCGGGAAGATCCCCTGGAGAAGGGAATGGCAATCCACTCCAGTATTCTGGCCTGGAGAATCGCTTGCACAGAGGAGCCTGGCAGGCTTCAGTCCATGGGGTCCCCAAGAGTCGGACAAGACTGAGCGACTAACACTTTCACTTTCATGGGTGGGTCTCAGAAGCAATATGTTTTTCAAAGTTACTCAGACTGTGTTATTGTGTGGACAAATTTTGGAACAATTACTGAAGTTATGACTAACCAGATTCAGGAATTTCAGATTGAATAAGAAATGAATAGGACCGGTTACTGGTACTCTAAAATCTATCAATTAGAACACATTTTAATCGGCGTTTTTCCTGGGTATAGCCTGGTATGGGGCTTCCCAGATGGCATTAGTGGTAAAGCATCTGCCTAGCAATGCCAATCCACCTCAGGAGACACAAGAGACGTGGGTTCAACCCCAGAGTCGGGGAGATCCCCTGGAGTAGGAAGTGTCATCGTGCTGCAGTATGCTTGCCTGGAAAATTCCGTCGATAAAGGACCCTGGAGGACTACCGTTTGTGGGGCTGCAAAGAGTCAGACACAATTGAGCCTGGTATATGTTGTGTGTGTGTGTGCTCAGTCACTCAGTTGTGACCCCATGGACTCTAGCCCACCAGGTTCCTCTGTCTGTGGGATTTTTCAGGCAAGAAATGAGCAGGTTGCATTTTCTACTCCAGGGGATCTTTTAGACCCTGGGATCGAACCCGCCTCTCCTGCGGCTCCTGTATTGGCAGGCGGATTCTTTACCACTAGCACCACCTGAGAAGCCCTGATATATGCCAGGCACTGAATTATTTGTTGAATGAATGAGTTAACTCTGTGTATACTTTACTATGATGTACTAAATTTAACTGTATATGTATGTATGCACATGTGCAGTTTGTATTTTAACCACCTAACAGGAATCATCCCTGGAGATTGTTAGCATTTCTTTATTTAAGGAAACTAGAGTCATGATCTCATGCTGATCAACATCCTATTCTATATCCATTTCTTTCTAGAATTTTGTTCTCCTCTTCTTTAGTTGTAGAATCCCTGAGAAGGAGAAAATAAATCACCACTTGCCTTTTAGTGGTTTCCATAGTTCCAGCGATTTCTGGCAGGGAGAATTCACATTTCCTTTTGGACCTTACCACAAAGAAACCCAAATACACATTATTTTCTTCACCCATTTTTTTTTTAACCTTTAAATTATTCCCCTAAGTGTCAAGATCAAAAAGATCTCCAGTCTTTGAAACTGAAGAGACCATTTGGATTCTGACCCAGAGAAAAACTGAACTATTTTCATCTTTTTCTGTGTGGATTATAGAAATGATGCCAGAAGTCTAAGAAAGGGTCTATCTAAGAATAATAAAATAATAATGAAGACATATGATATTAACTAATTATAGACTTAAAAATAGGACAGATAAGATAAATTTAGAATAAGCTTTATTTGGGTTTGAAAAAGGAAAGACAGAATGGTGACGTGATTCTTGCCTTCAGGCTTACAGAGGCATATTTTCAGAACAATTTAAATAGTCTCTTCTAGAGAGACAAATTACGCTTACATTTATTAGTTAATTTGTCTTGACAGTGCCATAGGTAGTTTAAAACTAATTTATATACAGGTGACCAGAGGCAATAGGATGCATGATTGGGTGGGATTTCTGGAACCGTTCTTTAACAGAATATAGAATCATTTGTGCTTAAATATTGCATTGATTTCCATCATTACCTTTAAGATTGTTATTAGTTCCCACTTATAGACATGGAAAACCTACTTATATAATAAGAAGTATTTCAGTATTATGGGAAAAAACACGTACTTTGGAAAATGTAAATAAAAAACAAAAACACATGAAACATGAATTCCTGTCCTCAACAACTTTATAAATAATAAAAGGAAAGTTGTATTTAAAATCTGTATTTCTCAGGAGGGTTAAGCACTCACCAGTCATACACATTAATTTGATTTAGTTTAATAAAATTATCTCTAAATTATCCACAGTATACAATGGAAGGAAGCTCTAGGCTGGAATTTGTTATGTACAAGATTATATATTTTTTTCCATCTCTCTGGGTGCCACTTTTGTAATCTAAAAGATAAAAGAGTAGAAATAGGTTTTCTTTAAATTGCTTTTATGCTTTAAAAGTTTCTACTATAGCATGTTCATATTTGTATGTGCACAGTCTTGGTTTGTAAAATTCCCTTAACTGGAGGATGTCAGCACTGAGAATTCTAGGTTAGGCCGACAGTTGTGTGACTGTGATTGAATCAATGAAAAGTTGAACCAGGTGATATATAAGGTCATTTCCAGCTTTGAATAGTCTCATAAGTTAAAGACATGGGAAGTCTAGATTATCAAGAAGAATATACACATGAGATCCTGAAATACTAAGAATACAAAGATTCTTACCCTCTCTTTACTAGATGAAGAATACCCACACCTCCACACACATTTCTGTGTGTATGTCTACCATTAGTTATGGCTATAGATAGCTCATGACCAAAGGCACTTTAAGTGATTAGGTGTAAGTATGTACATTATTTCCTTCACATGTATTTTCTAATTATAGGGGTTTTCATCAAATCAGGAGGAAAAAAGGAAGAGAGAGAGGGGCAAGATGAAGCCTTAGACCTAACTGCATTTCCACCAGTCCTTTCTCCAGACACTCTCCACTGCATCATTTCCTTGGAATATGAGGCACATGATTCTCAGTTTTGACATCATTTCCAGCTAAGCATCAATAAATAAGCCCCAACCCAATCTTCAGGAGAAAGCCCCAAACCACTTGCTCCTTAGAGCGACCTTTCACAAAAATGGGAAACCTACTGATATAATGGGAGGTACTTGCGTATTATGGAGAAAAAATGAAAATAAATACTTTGGCTTTAGCTCATTCTGCATTCAGATATTGTGTCTACCTCTTTCTAGCTGTTTATCCCATTCAAGTTGCTAAACCTTCCCAAGCTTATCCTTATGTGAAAAGAAGGAAACTAGTAATTATGTCTAAGACTACTATGAGGTGGTAGGTAACTTGAATAGTTCATTAGGCAGTCTCTCAGTTGATAGTAGTTGTTTTTATTTATTTATTTATTTTTTTGATAGTAGTTGTTTTTAATATACGTATAAAATTACATATTTACATGGAAACTCAAATGCATAGACTCATTTATTGTTAAGGGTATATTTATGAATATACATGTGTATCCGTGGTACTACCCATTAGGGTAATAACATTTGTTGTGTAACAATTTACCCAGTAGGTACTTTTCTAGTTCCTAAGAGTATCTGTTCTTCAAGGAAGACCCTTTAGAGACCATCTAATCTAGTGGCTTTCAAATTTTAGGTTTTAGAGCTAGGATTGCATGATAATTATTTTTTTTTTAATGTAGCTGGTATGGGGGTGAAGGGCAAAGGAACTAGCGGTTGGTGGGGGGAGTTGAGTGGGTGGGTCTCCACATGACCCCACCCATTTTCAACCAGAATAACTCCAGTCATGAATGTTTAGTTTTAATGTATTTTTTGGAATTTTTTTTATTACTTAAGTCACATCTCCATCACCACCACCATCACCACCACAAACAGCAACAAAACATAGATTCAGTCCAGACTCTCACTTGGCATATGAAGACTGAACCCAAAAAGTCTTAAGTGACCTGGGGAAGGTCACACAATGGTTGTTAGGAGCCAAAGTGAAAGTGTGGAAGTTGCTCAGTTGTGTCTGACTCTTATAGTCCATGGAGTTCTCCATGCGAGAATACTGGAATGGGTAGGCTTTCTCTTCTCTAGGTAATCTTCCCAACCCAGATATCAAACCCAGGTCTCCTGCATTGCAGGCAGCTTCTTCACCAACTGAGCTACAAGGAAGCCCATTAGGGACCAAACCAGTGATTAAAACCACTTTTTCTGTCCCTTATTTAATTATGTGATTTTTAATTAATTTTTCCTCCTTTTCTTCCCTTCACCTAACTAACTTTTTTGAAAAGTTTCTGGGTTGGAACTTCAGAAGGTGTTTAAACCAGTGTTTAGTATGTTTCTGTCATATGCTCTAAAATGTTTACTAAAATAGGATAAAGGCAATGCATTTGTGACTGTAACTTAAAAATTGGTTACTTTGGGCAAAAGTCTTCAAATGTCATATTCAGTCTAGGAAGTATATGAATAGAAATGGCCATAATCAGCATTAAATGTTTTATAAGGGGACAGTTTTGCAGTTGTATTCAGTTGCTATACTAGAATTTCAAACTAAAAAGAAATTAAACTAATTTTTTATGTAAATGAAATGTTTTGTAAAAGGAAGCAGGAGGGACATTACGTGTATAACCATGCCTGAAATATAAGATTTTTCCAGGAAGCAAGTTTCTTGCATGAATTTCTTGCTAAGTTGCTTCAGCCATGTCTTCTGACTTTTTGCAACCCCATGGACTGTAGCCCTCCAGGCTTCTCTGTTCATGGGATTCTCCAGGCAAGAATACTGGAGTGGGTTGTCATTTCCTTCTCCAGGGGATCTTCCTGACCCAGGGATCATACCCAGATCTCCTGCATTGAGGCAGATTCTTTACCATCTGAGCTACCAGGGAATCCCTTAAGGTATTTGAAATTATCTCCATGAAACCTCCAATTTTTTTCAATTTTACCTATCATGTTGTGTGATATCCTCAAAGTTTCAGACATATGAAATTATGAAGAATTAATAAACTCTTCTGAAACTCAATTATAATAGTGATTATTTTTATAAACTATTATACCAATGGATTATATTTTTAAGTGATGACTACAACAATATCCCCAGTCTCATTTGTTACTCTACAATGTGACCTTATTATTTGCCAACAAGAAGTGAAGTCTAATTTCCTCCTTTTGAATCTAAGAGGGCTTTGCCTAATATACTTAAATACAAGTAATAATATGACTTCCAAGTCTGGGTCAAATAACTGATGCAGCTTCCATCATATTCACTAAGAGCTTTGAGCCACCTTTTTAGAAGTTTGACTACTCTGAGGCCATTATCTTGTGACAATGCTAAGCTGCATGGAAAAGCTCTGACTTGGGGGCCTTATTTTTTGACTTATCCAATCCCAGGTTCCAGCCATGTGTTTGAAACCACCTTTGACCCACCAGACCTTCCCATCTGCCAGAAAAGTTACCATTGAGTTTTTTCAATGACTAGAGAAGCAAAGGGGTTGCCCAGTTGAGCCCTGCTCACATTTCTCACCTACAAAATTGTGAAATTAATAAAACCAAAAAAACTTGTTTAAGCCGGTAGGTTTTAGGGTTGTTACACAGCAGTGTATAACTATTATAGATTTAATTAACAAATATCAATTCATAGGGCCAACTTGGAGATTCAGGATTGATTAGAATGGAAACATAATATCTATGTTTTTATTGGTTTGTTTATTTATTTATTTTTTGATAATAGATTTCTTGAGGTATTACATTTTGGGTTGGCCAGAAAGTTCATTCAGGTTTTACTGTAAGAGTGTGTGGAAAAACACAAACAAACTTTTTGTCCAACACAATATATACCATAAAATCCAATATTTTAAGTGTATTGTACAACGATTTTTAGTAAATTTACTGAGTTGGGTGGAATTAACATCATCTGAAGTTAATCCTAAAGGATATCAGTCCTGGGTGTTCATTGGAAGGACTGATGCTGAAGCTGAAACTCCAATACTTTGGCCACCTCATGTGAAGAGTTGACTCAATGGAAAAGACCCTGTTGCTGGGAGGGATTGGGGGCAGGAGGAGAAGGGGACGACAGAGGATGAGATGGCTGGATGGCATCACCGACTCAATGGGCATGAGTTTGAGTAAACTCCGGGAGTTGGTGATGGACAGGGAGGCCTGGCATGCTGCGATTCATGGGGTCGCAAGGAGTCGGACATGACTGAGTGACTGAACTGAACTGAACTGAAGTTAACCTAATTTTAGAACATTCTACCTCTCCCTGCGTAAAAAAGCCTTACAGGGAAATTTTAGGATATATTCCTGAAATAGGTCCCTTGTGCCCAAGGGCAGACTATCCCTCCTCCTACCCCGAAAGTCACTTAAGTTTATCTTTTTTTCTGCCTTCTGTAGAACTGATGATGTGTCTTTGATCCAGTTTTGGACTCGCAGGGAGTTCATGTCCAGAAGGTCAAGCAAACTGTGTGTATCCGGAGCCTCCTTGAATACTGGGTCTGAGTTATTTTCTTGTTATACTCAGGCTCTAAGTTGTTCTCCAAGAGTCTCTTTAGTTTTTGAGTCCATAACTTAGTTTTTAAGTGCATGAACCTTGAATTCTCTCAGTTTAGATTCCATTTTTCAATACATATTAGTTGTGTGTCATTGGATAAGTCACTTAAGTTTTTTAATTCATAATTTACTCATCTTTAAAAGGGGGATGCTATTATCTACCACATGAGGCTATTGTAAAGATCAAATTAAATAATGTGCTTAAAATACTTAGAATCGTGCCCAACATGGTAATAACAATAGTGACCGTTATTTAATGAGTGCTTACCAGTTTAGCTGGCACTATACTTTACATGGGTCAATGTAAAACTCAGTGAAGTTTTCTCCCCAACTCCATGAATCAGGCAGTGTTACTGTTCATAAATGAGAAACTGTGTATCCTTGGGAAAATTTCTTAATCTCTACTTTTCTACTAAAAAGTACCAAAGCTATTAATGCCTCAATGGATAGTTGTTTTATTTAGCATGGGACTTGGTGGTTTAGTTGCTAAATCGTGTCCTACTCTTGCGGCTCCATGAACTATAGCCTGCCAGGCTCCTCTGGCCACAGAATTTTCCAGGCAAGAATACTGAAGTGGGTTGCCACTTCCTTCTTCATGGGATCTTCCCCATCCAGGGATCGAATCCTGGTGTCCTGCATTGCAGGCAGATTCTTTACTAGCTGAGCTAGGAACTTACTTGAATTATAGATATTAGAATTCTCTGATTTCTCTCTTTAGGCATTTTAAAACCTGTGAAATCTGTCTTCTCAACCGTACATATCCTAACACATGTGTATACACACACACACACAGGCATGCACACACACACACATATACACAAATGCATACTACTTCTTTTGGATTGGAAATGCCAATCTTAAACATGCTTGCTTCTTAATAAGCATTAATTAAAACTGGATGAAAAAACAGATTCTTCTTTGTCTTGAGAAATTCTGCAGCTAACTTTGGGAGGGGGTCAAAATCAAAGATCAGATGGCCATAGAGGCTCTGAAGTGGGGTCTGAGGATGTCTTTGGTCAAGTAAGACAGTATTCCTCCAGAAATCCCAAAATACAAAAGTCATTGTAATCTCAGACATTCTGTCTCCTTTATGATGCAAGGATTTTTAAGGAGATTTTGTAACAGCATATTTTTTTTTTTTTTTAAGCTAAGGAGCCTAGTCACTTAATCATTGTAAGCAATTCACCAAATATTTGAACAGGAGAAAGAAAAGCTTATTTAAATTACTATATCCAATGATCATATTTTTGATGGGTTTTATAAAACTTGTGTATGTTTGAAGACAAAGGACTTTAGAACCCACCTTTAACTTTAAAAATGTGTTCTATTTCAGAATGATTTGTCAAATAAAGATAACAGTGATCTTAATGCCAAAGAGAGATGATAAATATGATTTAACGGTAAGAATCATAGTATTACGTAAACCTTTGCTTTTTGACCAGGAAATTTTTATGGATATATTTTTTCATCAATATTTGTCATAAAATGCAACTTCTTTGGATACTAAAAGCATCCTATTTTGGAGTCCAAAGCCTATGGATTATATCATCATGGGTAAAGCCAGTAAGATATTAACATTTAAAGATGTTAGAGCTTTCAGTTCTTCTATTCTTTTCAAGAGTCTATCAGAGACTCTTATTTATCATCTTAAGTAACATATATAGGCAGAACTGTAATCTAGTGTGTTGTTATCGCCAAATAATTAGGTTCATGAGATCACGGACAGATGATTTTATTTGGAAAACAGTAGGCAAATATTTCTTATAAATGCTTGTCAGAAGCTATCTCCTAGAGAAATGTGTGCTCTTAGTGATGATATTTTGTTTTACACCTTTATTTCTGTGCTGCATTTTAACTCAGTTTTGGTAACATGGCTTTTGCTTACAGCCTCTCCTAAGCAGCTAGTCATAAAACTTTAATACTCAGGAATGATAAATTATAAAATCACATTTGCTGCTAACTCTCTGATAAACTTAGCAACAAAGACGCAGCTGGTACATTATTGCCTACAACTTCCTGCATATTTCCCCAAAGTTCCAGCTAAACAGAATACATTTATCTTTTATTTTATTCTAATTAAGTTGAAGAGAAAAACAGAGTCAGGGACTGATGGGTTTCAGATTTAAAGCATTTCTGTTATGATTGTCAAACAATCAATTAACCAGTTTCTGAAGATTGAATCTTTTTTTATTGTTATGTCTCTCATTTCCTTCAGTTTTATCCTTCTAAATGGAAAGTTTTTCTTTTATTTTTCTACTTTTCAGAGAGGGAATTCATCAACTATAGAAATGAACAAGACAAATAGATCAGTGGCCAGTTTTAAATACAGTTCATAGGAGATTGTTTTTCAGGTTTATATATATATATAATATATATAAATATATTATACAAAATATATATGTTGAAAGTCGCTCAGTTGTATATATATTATATATATGTATATATAATATGCTATTATATATTATTACATTATATATAATATATACATCATATATTATTACATTATATATGTATATAATTATATATAATATGTATATATTATATATGTGTATATATATGTATATAATATATATTATATATACATATAATTGGCTCCTGACCAATTTCCTGAAATATACATATATAATATATATATTATATATAAGTATGTATATATATATATATATATTTTTTTTTTAAAGTTGCTCAGTTGTGTCCAGTCATGTCTGACTCTTTGAGACACCATGGACTATACAGTCCCTGGAATTATCTAGGCCAGAATATTGGAGGGGTAGCCTTTCCCTTCTCCAGAGGAATCTTCCCCACCCAGGAATCAAGCTAGGGTCTCCTGCATTGCAGGTGGATTCTTTACCAACTGAGTTATGAGGGAAGTCCTCATAGCTCAGTTGAAATATTTGTTGACATTTCAAATACTTTGGCCACCTGATGCGAAGAGCTGACTCATTTGAAAAGACCCTGATGCTGGGAAAGATTGAGGGCAGGAGGAGAAGGGGATGACTGAGGATGAGATGGTTGGATGGCATCACTGACTCATGGACATGGGTTTGGGTGGACTCCGGGAGTTGGTAATGGACAGGAAAGCCTGGCGTGCTGCGGTTCATGGGGTCATAAAGAGTCGGACACGACTGAGCAACTGAACTGAACTAAAAATCTGTGCCTGTATTCATTTTTCTGGGGAAAGGAAGAAAATTTTTCAGTATATATTTTCTGTGTGGTACATGACTGTGACAGTAATCAATGCTCCAAAAAATGATGCTCAGAATAATCATGATAATCTCTTGCAGCACCTTTACCTTATAAATACTGCCTTATTTTGTGCTGCTGATGTTTTTGGTAGGCTTTGTCATCATCATCATCTTCGTCATGCTATAATTAGTACACTTTGAGGGGTGACGTGACTTCTCCAAGTCCACACAATTGATGACTGCTTGGTTTATTAGGAATTATCACTCATTATGGAATGATTTTTTCTTTACTGCTTACCTTGGTAGAGAACAGAGAAATAATAAGAAACATAACAATCTCAGCCCATTTCCTGCACTGCATTTCCTAATTTAGGTGCTTTTTAAAAGACACTATAACAAAATTCTTAAAATAGTCTTTGCTTGAACTCTTCGATAAAAATCAGAATTAGAAAAATAATTCTACTAAAAGCAACTGGATGATGCCTAATTTGGAGAAAATAAAAGATGATTAAAATTATTAAATGAGTTAAATCATGGCACATGGATCTATACATAATCATTTAGTCAAAAGAGCCTTTTGATGGTGGAATGATTAATATGCAATAATGAAAGTATTTAAGTAGTGTTGTAATATGGAAATATGTGGAAAGCAATTCCTACTTTTGTGTTCATTGGATAAGTATTTTTAGGCTATAAAAGACTACTCTATCTCAAGTAGAAAAATTAGAATTGTTTATTTTAAATGTGAGTTAACAATCCAGTTTTTATTCAGTCAAGCAATCAGCTCCCTATTTTTTTTTTAAAGAACTGATTTCAAGGTTGATATTATTTCTTTTTTCAGCTAGGCAGAACAACATTTAACAGAGATGTTAGGCAGGAACTCGTTCTGTTTACCATTTGTGTATAAAGTGGTCCCCTATTCTAGTGCAGTATGTCCGAGTATTTGTACTGAATGCTTCCATAATGTCAATAATGATCCACTATTCAAAATTAGATGTAGCCCCCATTTCTCAAATGCTTGAGTGATCATTTTCTTTAGTAATTGAGTTCCTCATAGAATTCCACCGCTTGATTACTCGCTCAGTAATCAAAGCATATTAATTTGAAAAGCTCCATAAGCGTGTGGCCAGGATAATGGCAGTGAAGTAATTGCAAGGAAATCTTTTACAACAGACTTATTTTCATCTAATAAACTCTTCCCTGATGGTTAACTGGCATGGAGTGAATGTGATATGAGTTCTAAAATGTATGTGCATTTAAATATCAGTTGAGATGGTTGAAGATTAGATATTCTAGAAGGCACTTTTAAAAGATGTTTTTAAAATAGTATCTCTGTGTGTGTGTGTGTTTTGGTTTATTAGATGATCTGGATTTTAAGAGGAAGACAAGGTCACTGAAAATATGCTAGATTACTTATGTTGTCACAGGTAATCCTCATATTAACACCATATAAGAATCTGTTATCCTCTGTTACACATATAAAGAAATGGAAGCTAGGTTGCTGAGGCTATTTGCCCAAAATCACAAGTTTAAACCCCAAGTCAATGCTGTCTGACTCTAAACCAGTCCATTCTTCAGTTCCTGTCTCTTCACAAAAGGTTAGCTATAATTTTAGAGCTTCATTCTAGAACTTTACAATAGGTGTAAGGAAGTTTCAAAGTCCTGAGTTATATTAGATAATGCCTCCTAAATGGAAAGTAGGACCATAAATGTTGAATCTACTTTGTGGCAAATATAGATGAGCATTGTACAAAAATAGCACAGTATAATATTTATCAGTCTGTTATATTTTTTAGATACCATATATAAATGATATCATACAGTATTTGTCTAACTCTGTCTGACTCATTTCAATTAACATAATGCCCTCCTGTAGGGAGAAGGAAAAGGGGAAGGGTAATATAGTGGGAGGGATGCACACTATTGGGATTCCCTATTAGCTCAGTTGGTAAAGAATCAACCTGCAATGCAGGAGACCCCGGTTTGATTCCTGGGTCAGGAAGATTCACTGGAGAAAGGATAGGCTGCCCACTCCAGCATTCTTGGTCTTCCCTTGTGCCTCACCTGGTAAAGAATCCGCCTGCAATGTGGGAGACCTGGATTCGATCCCTGGGTTGGGAAGATCCCCTGGAGAAGGGAAAGGCTACCCACTCCAGTATTCTGGCCTGGAGAATTCCATGGACTATATAGTCCATGGAGTCCCAAAGAGTTGGATATGACTGAGCAACTTTCACTTTTACTTTCATGCACACTATAAGAGGTATTAAGAGGTACACACTATTAGGTATAAAATAAGCTACAAGGATATATTGTACAACACAAGGAATATAGTCTATGTTTTATAGTAACTATAAAAAAATTAAAAATTGTGAATCACTATATCCTACACCTCCTATAACTTATATAATATGGTACATCAACTATGCTTCAATAAAAGAGTTCATTATTCTTTGTTAGTTCTTCTTGTCAACCACAAGGAGATAGAATTCCATATTTGTATCTATTTTTATAGCAAGTACAAAGTCAACTGTCTATTAGCACTTGGAGAATTTATTAAGAATGGATTTCTTGGTTGGTATTCTATGAACGATACCACCAAGAAATCTAATTCACTATGAATAATTCCAAAGGCCTGTCTAATGCCTTATTATGCTTGAAAGATTCTGAAATTTGAGCCAAGCTGTTAGCAAGAACACAGATTTTGTTTTTAATTCTAAAGTCTGTCCTATAAGCAGTTCAGTACCTGAAATTTCATTAGATTCTGATTAAGTGAAGTCTTTGTCAACTCCTGTAGAAACAGATTTATTTGGTAGGCATTTGCTTGACTTTATTACCTTAGTTAATCTGTAGTTCCTCAGTTAATCTGTTAATTAACTTGGTTACTGTTTAGCTACTTCAAACATAAGGCCTTAATATGTCAGATTAGACAATGGTAAAACAGAAAACTTTGTGCTAAAATAGCACATGCATAGTATCAATGAAAGAGCACACATTGAAGCCCACAGACTTCAGGAAACATGGATTACCACATCAGGCTGTGTTATATTCTAATTATCTCATATGAAACTTCTATAATGGGAATTTTTGATGCAATGTCTGACAACAGGGCCTATTGCTGCTTTTCATATCTGGGTTTAAAAAATACAAATACAAAATGATAAGAACAAAGTAAGATTTTCAATTTGTTTTGTCACTGAGGAAGATTTCGGAGATAATAATGATAGTAATGATTATTACAATAATGCATTGGCAATGTACTGTACAATTTTCACATCACTTTATGGTAATCATTTTATTTGTTTCCCACAACAGCACAGGGATATTATATAGGGCAGATGACCAACCTGTGATTAAAAAGAATAAAAAGAAACCTCTTCTCTCCCCACCCCCTTAGGGCTGGCAAAAGATTGAAGAGAAAAACGAGTAAGTCTTAAGAAGAAGGATGACTTCTTTCCTTGTTTTTAATCATGGTTTTCTGTATCCCAATAATTGTCTCCTTGATAGAAATCTTAAATCTTTTCTCTTCTTCTCACTCCTACCTGCAAAGACTCTTACCCTTTTTTCCCCTTAAGATTGTGGGACTCAGGATAGAGTAGCCTAAATCTTTTCCCTGCCATGTAGATAATTTCTCCTTTAGTTGTTTCCATGTAAAAATCCTACTGTTGAAAATTATTTTACTTTTCCTTTGCCTGTGCAACTTTGAGAACAAATGTGGTGAGGGACTGGGGGATAGGAGTGCATTTTCTCTTACTGCTCTATTTATTATTTGTTCGCTAATACCAAGGGTGGGAAAGAAATTCTCAACTTCAAGTTGCATTTTATTCCCCTGAGACAGTAGGTAAGGAATTTGGTATAGGCTAATTCCTGATGACCACAGGAATGAAAAAGAAAGAAAGAAAGAAAAGAGAAGGAAAGTCATATGTAGCTGGGAAATCGGCCAGGCAGGTTTCCCCAGTCAGAGATAACGGTCTCTCTTCATCCCACACAACTGAACCCTACTCCCTAACTGCCACCTTCAGCTCAGTATACAGTGAAAGTGGCTCAGTCATGTCTGTCTCTTTGCGACCCCATGGACTAATACTGGAGTGGGTAGCCTTCCCCTTCTCCAGGGGATCTTCCCAACCCAGGATCAAACCTAGGTCTCCCACATTGCAAGCAGATTCTTTACCGTCTGAGCCACAAGGGAAGCCCAAGAATACTGGAGTGGGTAGCCTATCCCTTCTCCAGGGGATCTTCCTGACCCAGGAGTCAGAATGCGGTCTCCTGCATTGCAGGCAGATTCTTTACCAACTGAGCTATGAGGAAAGCGCTCAGTATATAACCCCATCACTTTTACTTGCTCAGACCAGCTCCTTCAGCTGAATTCTTAATATGCAGAAACCGGTTTTGGGGCTGCATTGGAGGAGAATCCCAGTGCACCCATCTAAAGGGGAAATTGAGGATGTTGGGATTCCTAAACAAACCCTGAGAAGGTGAGAGTATTTGGTGTTCTTGGCCCCTAGCTTTGCAACCCCAAATGAATTCATCCTGGTCATTTAGTCCTTTATGGTCTTACAGACAAGGGCGTGTTGAATGTTGTGGCCTGAGAAAAGGACTGTCATTGTTTACATAAAGAGCCAAATTCTAACTTGCTGTTTATTGACTTGGAAATCAATCTTTGGAAGAAAACAGGAGGCGTATTACTTGAGCAATGACTTAAAAGCATTTGAGCTTCATTCTTCTCAATCATAAACTGAAAGTATTGAATAAAATGTACTTATGTGCTTCACATTTAAAATTCACAGCTTCTTGTGACAAGTAATATACCTACTTATGCTAAGTTGTTTCACCATTGGCCACGTTACATTCAGTTATAGCTAGATTCAATATTTACATGGATTTAAGTACTTGGCATTGTTACAGAGACATCACTGAGAAAGGTTGCATTTTAAACTTGCTTGGAAATTTTGAGAAAGCTGGGAAAGTACTTCTTTTAAAAATAAAGAAGCTGAACCATACAGGAAGAAGAAAAACATAAAAATGACAATGAAAATAACAAAAATCAAGCAAACCAGAACAAATGAAACTAAAGTATGGTGAATTGAAGGGCCTGTGAATGTTTAATGTGGAAGCACCTGAAGAGAAGGGAGACTCTTGCTTTGTTATTAATCACTTGAAGTCTCTGATGTATGCTAAATGAAATAGACTTACTGTGTTTGGCTAATAAGCAAAAGTGAAACAGATAAAAATTATTATAACTAGCTATATTTTTTACCCTAAAAAAGAGACTTTTCTAGCAATTAGACTTGTCCCACAAAATAACTTCCTGGAGTGGTTTTAAACCTGAGGTGAGTTTTAAAACCTGAGGTGCTGGAGGTAACAGAGATCACAAGTGATGTTATAGCCAGAATCATGGCATTTGGACAAGTCTGTAATGTCTATAATCCCATGAGCCTGATGGAAAGAGAACATGGAAGCATTACAGGGATTAATTTCCTTGGCATTGCTTAGCCTTGGCATGTGGCAAAATGTCATCAAAACTGGGAGGGTCTTTTATTTCAGCTTTCTCCTTCCGCATTCTCTATTGTTGTCGGTAAGAAGCCCAGAAGTTTCAGCTTCCAGAGGGAAATATTCTGACAAGACTTACATGGCAAAAAAAAAAAAAGAAGTCTTGTAAGCAGAATCTTAGAAAACATGTTTCTGCTCAGTAAATGTACTTATTATAATTAACAGCCTATTTGGGTTTAAGGCAACTCTTTTCAACTCCAATTAAGTAAGTCAGTTTCAGTTTTCCCACAAACCAAAACAAACAAACAAAAAACTATTCCTAGATCTTATTCCCACCTGTCAAAATGTTCTAGGTAAAATCAAATTTACTAAAAAGGTATCTTGTTACATATCTTATTTTTTTTTTATTTTTTAGTCTTTTTTCTTTCTCTTTTTATAGAGACTAACTCAATTTATTTCTTACAACATTTATTTTGAGGAAAGAAATAACTAATTCAAAATAAATCCATTGAGGAGCAAAAAAAAAAAAATTAAATTCATAAACAATAGACTAAGAAGGAGTTCTTCCCTCATCATGCTATTTTGTGTTCCTAATTTTGCAAAGCAAGCAAATGAAAGAAATGCCTGATTACAGTAGAAATTATATCATAGAAATTTAAATATCCTCAATTTTAAAATGTAGCCTAAACTGAGCAGATTTGTTGATAGACTGTTGAATACTTTAAGCATAAAGGCTTTTTTTTTTTTTCATATAAACCTGTATTTGAGTGCTGTCTGTCCCATTTACTAGCTGTGTGATTCTGGACAACTTAT
Source organism: Cervus elaphus (assembly GCF_910594005.1). Classification (NCBI taxonomy): domain Eukaryota; kingdom Metazoa; phylum Chordata; class Mammalia; order Artiodactyla; family Cervidae; genus Cervus; species Cervus elaphus. Next base: position 34,210,163 of record NC_057822.1, read on the forward strand.
GTATTCCTTCTGAGCTCACCTCACTGAATGTTTAAACTGGGAATAATAAAAATACCTACTTCATAGGATTTTATGATAATGCATATAAAACACTTAACCTGGGGATACCTGGATCAAGTTTAAGTATTCAATGAAAGTGTGTCATTATTTTAACTAACTTGAGGTAGGATAAAGCTTACAGTTTACGGATATCTCTTTTTTGGATAGCTCCTTGTGTGTGGACTTTGACAGATAGAAAGTGAACATTATTTTAAAATGATATTGTGGCAAGCTTTTTTTTTTCATGAGTTACCTGAGCACAGTACAGCACAACATACCTTATTCAAGTGTTTGTTGTTTTCCTTGTAGAGAGACAGAAGGAGACTAAAGAAAAAAAAATTGAAAAGGATGCTGGAGAAGACATGCAGCCTTTTAAATATTTTTGATTCCTGTTTTCTGGAGACTTTAAAGGAAAATAGCAGAGTATGGAAATGAATATAATCATCAATAAATGGTAGTGTGCAGTATAGAGTAAATATGTGGATTTGGGGGGTTAATAGAAGACTGAACCATCTGAGGAACAATATACATTTAAGAAAAAGTATGTTTTATTTAATGTTATGCTTCAATCATGAATTCAAATTTTTAAATCTTTTTTAAAGTGGGTTTGATGATGATCTGAAGATATAGAATTCCATGTAGCATATTCCTGTACTAGCAAAAATAGTGAATATACTAGAATTCTTTTTTAACACTAATCAGTTTTTAAAAATATTGTTTAAGTATAGAGAACATTGGCTCCATGCTCAAGAATTGAGTAGAAATAAGAAAGAGTCAGTTCTAATCCTAGTCTTGCTACTTTATTTCTGTGTGCTTTGAGACATGGCATTTACATTTTAGACCTTAGTTCCCTCATCTGTAAAACATGAGCCTGGACTCGATACTCTCTTGAAGTTCTTTTCATTTAGAAATGTCTGCCATTCTAAGAATTCTTAAATTTTATTTTTAAGGCTCGATACATATTTTGGCCATATTCTGTGATACAAAAATGACTTATTTCTCAAAATGTATTTTAAGGACCACTTGAATTGAAATCACCCTGAGCTTATTATTCAGTTCAGTTCAGTTCATTCACTCAGTTGTGTCGACCCTTTGCAACCCCATGGACTGCAGCACACCAGACTTCCCTGTCCATCACCAACTTTAGTTGCTCAAACTCATGTCCATTGGTGATGCCATCCAACCATCTCATCCTCTGTCATCCCATTCTCCTCCTGCCTTCAATGTTTCCCAGCAATTGGGTCTTTTCCAGTAAGTAAGTTTTTTGCATCAGGTGGCCAATATTTGAGCTTCAGCTTCAGCATCAGTCCTCCAGTAGTCAGGACTGATTTCCTTTAGAATTGGCTAGTTTCATCTCCTCGCAGTCCATGGGACTCTCAAGAATCTTCTCCAACACCTCAATTTAAAAGCGTCAATTCTTCAGCACTCAGATTTCTTTATAGTCCAACTCTCACACCCATACATGACTATTGGAAAAACCATACCTTTGACTAGACAGACCTTTGTCGGCAAAATAATGTCTCTGCCTTTTAATATGCTGTCTCGGCTGGTCATAGCTTTTCTTCCAAGCAGCAAGCATCTTTTAATTCCATGGCTGTAGTTACAACCTGCAGTGATTTTGGAGCCCAAGAAAATAAAGTTTTTCACTCTTTCTATTGGTTCTCCATCTAGTTGCCTTGAAGTGATGTGACCAATGCTATGATCTTAATTTTTTGAATGTTGAGTTTTAAGCCAGCTTTTTCACTCTCTTCTCTCACTCTCATCAAGAAGTTCTTCAATTCCTCTTTGCTTTCTGCCATAAGGGTGGTGTCATCTGTATATCTGAGGTTATTGATATTTCTCCCAGCAATCTTGATTCCAGCTTGTGCTTCATTCAGTCTGGCATTTCGCATGATATATTTTGCTTAGAAGTTAAATAAGCAGGGTGACAATATACAGCTTTGATGTACTCCTTTCCCAATTTGGAACCAGTCTGTTGCTACATGTCCAGTTATAACTGTTGCTTTTTGACCTGCATACAGGTTTCTCAAGAGGCAGGTCAGGTGGTCTGCTATTCCCATCTCTTGAAGAATTTTCCAGTTTATTGTGATCCACACAGTCAAAGGCTTTGGTGAAGTCAATAAAGCAGACGTCATGTTTTCCTGGAACTCCTTTGATTTTTCTATGATCCAGCAGATGCTGGCAATTTGATTTCTGGTTCCTCTGCCTTTTCTAAATCCAGCTTGAACATCTGAAAGTTCTCGGTTCACATACTGTTGAAGCCTGGCATGGGGAATTTTCAGCATTACTCTGCTAGTGTGTAAGATGAGTGCAGTTGTGCAGTAGTTTGAACATTCTTTGGCATTGCCTTTCTTTGGGATTGGAATGAAAACTAACCTTTGCTAGTCATGTGGCCACTGCTGAGTTTTCCAATTTTCTGACATATTGAGAGCAGCACTTTAACAGCATCATCTTTCAGAACTCGAAGTAGCTCAGCATGAATTCAGTCACCTCCCCTAGGCTTGCTTGTAGTGATTATTCCTAAACCCCACTGAATTTGGACTCCTGGATGTCTGGCTCTAGGTGAGTGATCACACCATCGTGGTTATCTGGGTCATTAAGATCTTTTTTTGTATATGGTCTTCTGTGTATTCTTGCCACCTTTTCTTGATATCTTCTGCTTCTGTTAGGTCCAAACCATTTCTGTTCTTCATTTTTGTGCCCATCTTTGCGTGAAAATTTCCCTTGGTATCTCTAATATTCTTAAAGATATCTCTAGTCTTTCCTATTCTGTTGTTTTCCTCATTTACTTTGCACTGATCACTGAGAAAGGTTTTCTTATCTCTCCTTGCTATTCTTTGGAACTCTGCATTCAAATGGGTATATTTTTCCTTTTTCCTCTTTGCCTTTAGCTCTCTTCTTTTCTCAGCTATTTGTAAGGCCTCCTCAGACAACCATTTTGCTTTTTTGCATTTCTTTTTCTTGGGGATGGTCTTGATCCCTGCCTCCTGTACAATGTCATGAACCTCCATTCATAGTTCTTCAGGCACTCTATCAGATCTAATCCCTTAAATCTTTTTATCACTTCCACTGTATAATGATAAGGGATTTGATTTAGGTCAAACCTGAATGGTCTAGTGGTTTTCCTTACTTTCTTTAAGTCTGAATTTGACAATAAGGAGTTCATGATCTGAGCCACAGTCAGTTCCCAGTCTTGTTTTTGTTGACTGTATAGAGCTTCTCCATCTTTGGCTGCAAAGAATATAATCATAATCTAATTTCGGTATTGACCATCTGGTGATGTCCATGTGTATAGTCGTCCCTTGTGTTGTTGGAAGAGACTTGTGTCGTTGGGAGAGATGACTGTGAGGCATGCTAATTTGGAAGTACTAGCCTCAGTCCCAAAGCATCGTGCTTTATCATGGGGTCTACAATCTGTGTTTTTTATAAACAAACCATGTTTAATCATGCAATCCATGTTCCAAATGGCTGTTAAAATTTGAGAACAATTAGTTTAGAATTAAAGATCAAATATGGTTTTTGATCACTCTCATATCTTTAGGTAAGAGTTTTTAATTGAGCACCAAGCTGTTTTACTCTACTATTTGAAATGACGATTCTGAAAAGAAAATAATGAGAATAGGGAATTGCTCATAGTCATTTTAACCTATGTTTTTGACTGTGTTATCTATCGGAGGAAATTACTTAATGAAACAAATGTAAGTAAATGACTGAAATATTAATTATTTGAGTACATTAAAAGACATAAAAATGTGAATTGGAACATATAAAAGCTTTCTCAGGCACTTATTAATTACTTTAAAAGCAGAAAATGCATTAACTCTATAATTTTGAAACTACTGAATGAAAAGCATATAACAAATGGGTAAGGGAACACGAATAACAACAACAACAAAACACCTCTAGGTTTTAATCTAATTGTCTCCAATATAGTTGCTCCCAAATAACTTCCTCAAACTTGTCACTGAGTCAAACAGATCAATGATAAAAAATTAACTACTAAAATAAGCAAGTGGTTTTTTAACATATTGAGATATAATTTCATACCATAAATGCATCCACTTAAAGAAAGCATTTTTTAACTAAAAAGTCTTTCTGTTTTTAGGAATGTGCTTGTTCAGCTGCTAGTCTATCATCTGACACCATACATTCCAAACAAGCAATTTCATTGAGCATTTTATTGACAGTCCACTTTTATCAGAATGCCAGGGGCTATCTGGATGCAATTCTGTCAAAGAGTGATTTTGAACTTAAGCTTAAGCATCGTTCGGGATTCCAGAGTAAATTCACCTGAAAACATATTTGGCATGAATGGAGAGTTGCTGTGTCTTTGATAAATGCTAAGCTTAAGACAGGATAATAAGGAGAGGGGTGGACTTCAGATGAACTTGCTGTCAGGGCATACCCATGAGATTTGATTAAGGACTAATTTGGGGGTTACATTTTCTTTGCTGCTAGATTATCAAGTGGTTCCCACCTCTCCAAACGGAAGTATAAGTTTCCATTGAGTCCAAACAAGCATGCTTATAATGTATTTGTGTGTTTGAGTTTGAGATTCTAATAGTGTATCTTCCTACACTAGGTAACAGAAAAAAGGTCAATACAATTTTTCTTATTCATGAGGAATGTTGATAAAAATAATAAAAGATTCAAGGTAAAAAGATGATTTGTGATAGTTTCCTCAAGGAAAAATGGCCATATAAAGATATGGATTTGTTATAACATTCTTCTGGTCAGTAGCTCACATAATTTCTTGGAAATTGTTTTAAAATTTGTACTAGTAGGAATCAATATTTGGCTTCTTACTTCCTCATCTAATTTATATTTGGAGATGCATTTATTAAAATATTAAGATAGATTTCATGATGCAGCTGCTCTGCTAAGTCTTTCTGAGTGACTGTAAGTTTATCTTTAGTTCTATATTGTAGTTGTATCTTCTGTGAATTCAGTTATTGCCTTTAGAAAGTAATTGGCTCATTGTAGTGTCAGGAAGTTTTGTATAATATGTCTCCCTCCTTTGGCATCAAAGTTCTAAACTAAGAATCCATGAATGAACAAAATATCTGAAATCTGACCATTATATTTTTTACTAAGGAAATCTTAAGTATCACTGTGTTTGAGATGGCCAAGTGGCACAGACCATTTGGAACCACAGAACAACTGTGGTTTCTATGCAGACGTAGGAAGATATTTGCATAACTCTGAAAAAAGTTTCGGACACCATTTTATTAAAAGTGCACCAGAGTTTTTAGAATTCTTACTGAGTTATTTCATTAATTGTTTTGCCAATGTAGAATCTACAACACATCAAAGCTATGTGTTGCAATATGGCTGTTTTTAAAGTAATTTTAATAAAGTTAATAGAAGTGAGAAGTAGTAATTGTATATATGATGTCTGTGGTCTGTGTGTATGTGTGTGTCTGTGCATACTTGTGTGTATCTTACCTAGAAACTTCCTTTGGGGCAGCCTGTCGGGTTCCTATTCTTGAATTGCTAAATCTGAGATTAATCTAATTTAGAGAAACCAAATTTCTAACCCAAACACTCAGAATGATGTAAGACTTGCTCATTGTTATTTCTTGAGTTATTTTATCCCAGAATGAATGTGCTAATTGAGAAGATCAGAGAGGTATAATGATGTTATTTTCTTTTTTATTCTTTCAGTCTTCTGTGCAGTAACAGTAAACTAGGGTCAAATATTAAAAAAAACCAAAGACTTGCAATTAATGAACATTTTCTGCAATCTTTGCCTACAATTCTAAGCATTTATTTATTTTGGTGTATAATGTATAAATTGTACTGTGTAATGCTCAAAGCTCCTGTTTTTTTCATGACTTGAATAGTCTCAAAGTACCTAATGGTACATCAAGCCATGGCCAGACTTTTTTTTTCCTAAAGACAAAATAAATTAGCTTAAATTTTCCCACAAACTTGAGATTGTTAATTAATTCAGCCTCACTCCATTATACAATTAGAATTTAAACTCTTGCTCTCTACATCTGTTAACAATGGAAAGTAATGAAAGAAATAATGTTGATGATGATTTATAATGACTTGCCCGTAGTAAAATAGTAAATGGAAGGGAAAGAATCTTTCTGGGTTAAAAGACCTGGAAGGAGATCACAATTAAGCAGTTGGCTCAAGTATTTTTCTTTCTTAATTGACACTTTCCTTTAATTTACTTCTTAATGACATAAGTAGTAAATGAATCCACATGCTAGTTAGCTGTTTATACTAAATATCTTTCAGAAGTTTCAAAAATTGATCCTTCATGAAAGGAGGTCTCTAAAATATTTTTTTTATATTCTTTTTTTCCTTTCTACACTAAGTAGAATAGGAATTTTATTGATAAAAGGTAATTCACCACTTTTTCAAATGATTTAATTGAACTGTTTAAATTTGTGAAAAAATATAATATCATGAATGTTGATCTCAACCTCTTAGCATCCACATTGCAATGCTGAAAGTCACCGAAAATGTTGTTTGAAGATAGAGTCCTTGAAAATATATTCAGGAAAAAAAAAGTGTACTGAAAAAAAAATAAAAAAACTGAAATAAGAATAGGCAAAGACAGCTTCAAAAACATTTTATTCATGTGAACCTGAGTGCAATATTTGCAATTCAATACTTTCCCAAGCATTCTTGGCAAAACTGAGCTCGGTTAATTTTGAAAATAATTTGATAACTCAGTGTTTTAATAAATTCAGCATTTTAAGAAAAGATCTAACCTAGCCAACTGATCTTAAAGCGTGAGTTTACTTTTTTAGAGAAAAAATTTCCTTGTCTTACAGCTGATATAGCTGTATTCACTGTTAAACTAGAAGTGGATTTGGAAGTCAAAGATAATTTAAATTGGAGTGGGGGAGGTAATCACAAATGGAAAATGATTCCATTCCAAAAGTACTTCAAGAACTTTGAGATTGAATCCCATTTACCACTATGTGATTTAGTAGAAGAGAATAAACAGTAGTAGTTAATGTAATATGCAAGTGGGTCCAAATTGATAGATGTTACCCAAGTTTATTAGGAAATCCCATGGACAGAGGAGCCTGGCAGGCTAGGGTCTACAGGGTTGCAAAGAGTCAGATGCGACTGAAGTGACTGAGCAAGCACCTGAGTTTATTAAGAGTGAAGCAATTAAAAAAAAATGAGAAATTAAGAAAGATACTTAGAAAATCTGCTAAATGAAAGCAAAATGAAACTAAACTGTGATATGTAAGAATGGTGGTGATGTTTAGTCTCTCAGTCTTGTCCAACTCTTTTACCACCCCATGGACTGCAGCCTGCCAGGCTCCTCTGCCATGGGACTTCCCAGGCAAGAATAGTGGAGTGCACTGCCATTTCCTTCACTAGGGGATCTCCCCAATCCAGGGATCAGATCTACCTCTCCTGCACTGGCAGGTGGATTATTTTACAACTGAACCACCAGGAGAGCCCAGAAATGGTGGTAAATCTGCCACTATAAGAGATTTCATGATATTCATAGAATGACACATTAATTATACTTCTATACAGAGGGGAGAGAAGAACATGACTTTGAACCAGATTCTGATTTATTATTTTAAACTGGGATATTTTAATACTAAATTGTAAATGTTACATATCAGTAAAATGAAGCAGTTAACAAAGAAAAAAAGATAATGGGATTAGAGTATATTTATTCACACAAATGGAACACTTGGAGTATTCTGAGCTGTACAAAATATGATGACGTACACATGGAAAAAACTGTCACAAAATAAACCCACAGGGGTAGAATACATTTATTAATTTCTCAAAAGTTAGTTGTAAGATTTCTAGTTGACATCATTTACTTGCCATATTTGATAGTGAAGAGATTACTTTGCTATCATCTGAAATGTTTATCAGTTCTTTTCAGTTTCTAAATTTATTTAAGCATAAACTCAAAAAAATATATCATAAACTGTAAATTGAACACTGTAGTATATAAAATTCATCAAAATAAATTGGTGTCCAACAGGGATATACTTCCTTAATGTATTTTCATTAATTTCTAAATTGTCTGCCTTGTCCTTTATCTTTTCCATATGGAGACTTACCAAATGTTTCTAGAATTCTTCACTGCACTTGGAATGTTGAAAAACTTACAGATTTTTCATTGATGACTGTTTTTGTAATTTTTAGACACACTATAGCCCATGATAACTTTTAGAACATATTCCTCGATCTTATAAACTTTCACAATTGGAATGACTTTAGTAACTTTTTTCCTTAAAAACTTCATATTGCTCATTTTCTTATAAACTTAAAGTGCTTCTTTGGCTTCCATTGTGTTACATTTCAGTTGATTATGGTGTGGATTGAAAATGTGAAAGAAGTAGTGCATTTAATTTCTTTGTTGGAAAGGTCTATATCTATGCAATTTTTAGAAAGATCTTTGCTTCTGCATTGAGGTTGGGATATCTAATAAGAAATTAGTGTTATCATCTTCCTTGGAAACAACCTTCTGCCTAAGATTTAATTTAAAAAGTAAATAGAAGTAGGAGGCAGGAGGTGGAAAGGAAGGAGGAAGAGGAAATGAATAGCAAAGAAGGGAAATGGAAAGAGGGGAGAAGGAAAGAAAGGAAGAGGTGAGGAAAGCAGTTTGGGATCCTTCACTTTAGAGCTGTTCAATTTGACATAGTCACATATACTTTTGCTGTTTGCAATCTTAATCAAGCACTTCAATAAAAAAGAGATGAGAGTTATTTGTGTGTATATCTGAGTTATATCTTACTTTTAAAAAAAGAATACATATAGTACTTACATACTTCAAATAATTTAGAATGAGTTTAGTCTTTTAATGTGTTTCATTAATTTTATATACTTTTGAAACAGTACCTGACAAAATGATATCAGTGATTTTTTTTTCCAACAAGTATTTATTGAGTACTGAGCTAATGAATTTGTGGGTACCAGGCATTCTTATTTTCATAGGGTTTGTATTCCAGTTGGGAGACAGCTATTAGATTGACAAAAACATATATAATTCTTAAATCAATGAGTTTTGGAAATTTTACCACTAGACTCCCGATAAATAAAAATAATGTTATATGACAGAAAACAAGAGTTGCTTCATCTCATAATGTTCTATCAAGAAGACAGGGAAATTATGAACCCCCCAGTTTCACAAAATAAGCAGGGTCCTTCCCTGTCTAGGTTCCTGGAATGGTCCAAACAGTTCCTCTTCTACTTGCTATCTCTATTATCCCCCTCTCTACCACCCCAAAACAGAGCCTATGGTGTGAAAGGTAAGACTCCGAGAAAGACTTCAAAACTCTATGCCTGTCAAAGGAGGATCTTCACTTTCTTCAGGGTCCAAGTAGGTGGCATTATCTCAAGACAAAAGTTGAAAAATGAATTGAAGAGTTGAACTGTTTCCTGCATTGGTCTAACAGTCTTTAAATAGTGCTCAATAACATGGAAAATTCTGAAAGAGATGGGCATACCAGACCACCTGACCTGCCTTTTGAGAAATCTCTATGCAGGTCAGAAAGCAACAGTTAGAATTGGACGTGGAACAGACTGGTTCCAAATAGGAAAAGGAGTACACCAAGGCTGTATATTGTCACCCTGCTTATTTAACTTATATGCAGAGTACATCATGAGAAACGCTGGGCTGGAGGAAGCACAAACTGGAATCAAGATTGCTGGGACAAATACCAATAACTTCAGATATGCAGATGACACCACCTGTGAGGTGACAGAACTAGCTTTGCTCCACTCTTTGGGATTTCTGAAGCAAGAGGGTGGCTTGCACCTGCTAGCTTTGAGCCTATTTACACTGGAATGTCACCTCCCAGAAAGTGTCACTTAAGGCAGAAAGTGAAGAAGACCTAAAGAGCCTCTTGATGAAAGTGAAAGAGGATAGTGAAAAAGTTGGGTTAAAAACATTCAGAAAACTAAGATCATGGCATCCGTCCGGCCCCATCACTTCATGGCAAATAGATGCGGAAACAGTGGCTGACTTTATTTTGGGGGGCTCCAAAATCACTGCAGATTGTGGCTGCAACCATGAAATTAAAAGATGCTTACTCCTTGGTAGTCAAGTTATGACCAACCTAGACAGCATATTAAAAAGCAGAGACATTACTTTGTCCACAAAGGTCTGTCTGGTCAAGGCTATGGTTTTTCCAGTAGTCATGTATGGATTTGAGAGTTGGACTATAAAGAAAGCTGAGCGCTGAAGAATTGATGCTTTTGAGCTGTGGTGTTGGAGAAGACTCTTGAGAGTCCCTTGGACTGCCAGGATATCTACCCAGTCAATCCTAAAGGAGATCAGTCCTGGGTGTTCATTGGAAGGATGGATGTTGAAGCTGAAACTCCAATATTTTGGCCACCTGGTGTGAAGAACTGACTTATTTGAAAAGACCCTGATGCTAGGAAAGATAGAGGGCAGGAAGAGAAGGGGATGACAGAAGATGAGATGGTTGGATGGCATCACCAACTCAATGGACATGAGTTTGGGTAAGCTCCAAGAGCTGGTGATGGACAGGGAGGCCTGGAGTGCTGTGCTTCATGGGGTCACAAATAGTTGGACACGACTGAGCAACTGACCTGAACTGAACTTCCCCAGGGAGTCCTGTGTCTTTCTCTACTTGTTTACCAGGGCTTGTCTGCCTCTGTAGATTGTGGTGCATCTAATGGGCTTCCCCCATTGCTCATCAAGTGAAAAGTCTGCCTGCGATGCAGGAGACACAGGCGATACTGGTTCTATCACTGGGTTGGGAAGAACCCTGGAGAAGGAAATGGCAACCTGTTCCTGCCTGAAAAATCCCACGGACACAGGAGCCTGATGGTTACAGTCCAAAGGGTCACAAAGAGTCGGATACAGCTGAGAGACTAAGCACAGATTAGGGTGTGGATGTTACTTTCTCTGCATTTGTCAGTTGTGTTTCATCGAATTTCCACCCACTAAGGGATTCCTTACTACCTATTTAACTGGTAGGATCCTTTTATTTGTCAAATTTGTTATATTTGTCAAATTTTTTATGAATACATTCTTTAAAAACTGTCCTATTTGTGGATTTTAAAAGGTTTAGACCTCCTGGAAAGGTGGATGCATATAATCAATTCACTTAAATGACATACTGTGGACCTTCTCCCCTTCTTCTTTATATTAATTTTTATTGGAATACAGTTGCTTTACAGTGCTATTTTCTACTGTAGAGCGCAGTGAATCAGACTTTCGTATACATATATCCCCTCCTTTGTGGACTTTCTTTCTACTCAGGTCACCACAGTGTATTAAGTAGAGTTCTGTGTGTGCTGGGCAGTATTTTCGCATTAGTTACCTATTTCATACATAGTATCAATAGTATATATGTGTTAATCCCAGTCTCCCAACTCCTCCTACCTCCCCCTTTCCTCCTTGAACCATACATTTGTGTTTGTAACTGTGCTTGCTACATTTAATTTTGGTGACTATAGCTTTCCTTAATTTGTTGTGAAGGAGATATTGCACTGCTCATGTGAAGCAGATGAATTTAAACCACTCAGACTCTGAAATTGGTAATATGGGTAAGACTGTAGTCCAAACGTTGATGGTTAAGGAAACAAATTAATTGTCTTTACAAGTAAAAAATGACCAGTAGTAAATACAGTGAGATATTAAGATTTATAGTTGTAATGGACATTCAGTTATATTCTCTAAAATGTAACAGTGTTAAGATAATTATTTAAGAACTGTTTGCTTTATCTTCTACAACTACTTTTTTTTAAACTATCCTGTTCTATACCTTCTTTATTTTGCTGTCTTTCCCTTTTATTATCTCATTTTCTACTCTTTTTTTTTCTATCTTCCCATGTATTTATTCTTTATTCTATCATGATATATATTTTTAAGCCCATCTGATTGGAACCTAAGGAAAAAAAATTGATAACTCCAACTCTAATCTAAATTATTACTTTGAAAAAATAATTTAACAAATATTTTTGAATTTCTGCTATATGTCCAGTAGTATCCTAGGCCCTATAGATAGAAAGGTATATGGAATCCTACCCTCAGAGAAACCTATATTCTCTACACCTGTCCTGATACCATGGCCACTAGCCACATACAACTATCCGGCACTTGATATGTGGCCAAAATGGATGTGCTTTAAGTATAAAATACATGAAAAATTTAAAGATAGTACAAAGAAAAGAATATAAAACATCTCTTTAGTAATTTTATACTATTGTGTAGTTTTTTATGATTTTTAATATATTAGATATATTATTTAGATGAATTTTACCTGTTTCTTTTTACATATTAACTGTGGCTGCTAGAAAATTTAAATTACATGTATGACTCACATTATATTTTTATTGGACATTTAAGCTCTATAAGTTGAAGAGCCAATGGATATTTTCTGATTTTCGTGAGGAAAAGTGAACTATTTAATTTCTTTGTTGAAAATATATTTTTCACTTAATCTTTCTCTCAAATTTTGGTTTGATTTGCAAGAAACTTCAGACTATATATTTGTTTATGAAGCTCAAATGCAGAGGCATTAGGTGATTTGTCTAAGATAACTTAAGGAATTGATGCTAGAAATAGTAAATAAATTGAAGTCTCATGGCTTTTTAACACATGTTAGGTGTAGTAAGCTATAGGCAGTAACAAATATTATCTGTATGAAAAAACAAAACAGATAGTCATTGAAGGGTTCAGAGAAATATCATGGGTTAATTAGGTGAATGTCTTGGCCTCCCTCCCCAAACCCTTCCACTAGAGCAGGCTGAATATTACTTATGTCATTCTGTCTGCTAATGCCACCAGTGACTGGCATAAATGTGATGTCCTGAACAATAGAGTGTAATTAACAGTGTTCAACATGATATTTAAATAAAATGCAAATTGAAAAGATATTCAAATAGTGTCAGTATTAATAATTATGGTTATAACAAGGAGAATGGTGAATTTTAATTTTGGATGTGATGAAATAATTAAAAATACATATAGTATGAGACTTTAAGACAATAAACTGACATTTAACAGAAAAGTTTATTATAGAACCAGTTTGCTGACATGGAACAATGTATCCACCTCTGTGGAATCAGTTACATTATTCCTTAACATTTGGAAAGTTAGATCCTTAAGGTTTTACTTTACATATGGAACTCTAACTTTTAAAATACTGCTCAACATGTTGAGGTACAATTTCAGTATTTTTCTTTTCTTTTTATTATCTAGGATGCTAAAATATTCTGAGATTACATATGTCATACAAGTTCTTAAATTTCTCACATTTATCATTCATAACAATACAACTATCATATTTTTGGCTGTGCCATGCAGCATGTGGAATCTTAGTTACTTGACCAGGGATCAAACTATACCCCTTGCGTTGGAAGTATGGAGTCTTAACTACTGGACTGCCAGGGAAGTCCCATGACTGTCATAATTTGACTCTGAAAAACAAAACATTAAAGGTCTCATGATTCCTTTAAAAAAATACTTGCAAGCTTATAATGGCATTGAAAGTTATGACACAGGTTGCTACTTAATGAAAAAGATGAGTTGCAAATATACAAAGTACTTATCTGAAGTGCCTTTCATTGCTCTTTGTTTATTTTATTAATTAACATATCTTAAATTACTACTTAAGGAGTACTCATTCACTTCCTATATCAGTAAATGGTAACAAATATTTATTGCTATGCCCAATCACTGTACTAGATACCTTTTATTATATAAACATCACTTTCTAGTTTTAGTCTCATGATAATCTCATAGTCGTTGTCATTGCCTTTATTTTAAAGTTGAAAAAGAACAAAAACTGAAACTTTGATTTGTCTTTGCTAAAATTCCTAATGAAATTTTATAAGTATTCAAGAAATATTTATTGAATAAATGCGCTGAGTACAGTATACATCTCTTAAGGATTATATTTTTAATGTACTTACAGTCTTAAATGATTGGGAAATATGAACAGACTAAAATCACTTGATTGGTTATATCTTTCCTTGGATTGTATAAATAATAAAAGTCTTATATCAGAGAACATTAAGTTAGGTATCAGGAATTAAATTTTAAATGGTCATAGGCTTCCTTCTTTATATACTATTGCTATTTTTTCAAATTTGAGGCTTTATATTGATGGTTAAGTAAGCTCTCTTATCATTAAATTTTCTGTGATGCTTATCTTAAATCTGTGTACCAGAGTATTCTCCTTCAGACTGAATGGTTTTTATTATTTTGTATACATTAAACTGAAAAGAACCTCAGATGTATTACTTTTTTGTTTGTTTGTTTTATCTGCTGGGATGATTTATACCCAATATGAGGTTACAGACCCAAATCCTACAAAAAAATTTCCTCTAAGTAACTCTTCTAATGTAGTTCCCCCAGTATGCCTATAACTTGCAATTTACTTTTACTACCAAAGTGATGGTCCTTTAAGTTAGGCCAAATTATAGAGCTAACATTTCACTGAAGATTGCTTCAACACATTTAATCAAACTGACCCTCAAGGAAATACATGCCTGAGCTTCATGACTCAGTATCCTATATGGAGAACTGGCAGGAATTTGGCTCACAACTTTATTTCTACTCATCATTGCAACCTTTATTCTCTTGTATTGAGGTGGGAAAAAGTTAAAGCTAAGATATTTTATCAATATATATTGATCACCCTTTGATGCCTTAGATGGAAGATGTCTAGGGGTCAAACAATATGACTTCAAAATACCTTCTGGTCTTTTCATGCTCCTTCAGAGTCTTTTATAGAAATATCATTTGGAGAATGAATGTAGATGGGGATGACATGTTTGGCAGAGAAAATGCCAACTCTAAATGTTATAAACAAAACTGTCTCCTGAGACTCATTATTTATAACTAGTGCCTAAAATATGGTATGGTTTTAGATTTCCAGAATTCTTGATGTTTTCTACAATAAATAGATGAATGAATGAAGGAAGGAGGAAAGAAAATTTTTCTGATACTCTTTGTAACTATTTCATTTATGAGAAAAAAATCTGAATATACTGTAATTTGACAAGTAGCATTCAGAACTAGGAGTTCCATATAAATTCAGATTCAGTTAATATTCAATGTCTATTATTGATATTTGCCAGAGAGTTATGCTTATGCTTTCTCGATCATTGTCTTTTATGTCAGAATCAGCAACCAAGTATTTTTATTTAAGTAAATCTCATCTGAACCCATTCAGCTGCATATCAGTTATTTTATTGAAATTGTGGATGGTTTTCTTCAGAGTGGTGGGTAGGATAAAGACATAAAAAACAGCAACTGCTTTCTTAAAAATTCAGAGCAAAGTTATCTCTTGATTATGTTTCACGGTTTGGGGACTTCAATCTATTATTTCTTTGAACATTTTAGAACAAATAAAGCAAGTGTTCAAAAATCTTAACCAACATTTGATTACTCTTTGAGAATACTTTAAATCAGACTGTAGTTTGGGTCCTGTTTTTGGGGCCAGGAGATGAATTAAGTCTTTTTATTTTCAAAGAAAATAATAACTTTGTCTCATACCACCTGCTATTTAAAGCTGCTATGTGAAATCCCTGTATTTTAGACATTCGCTTGTAACTTAAATCTTATACTTTGTGATATCAAAATATCCCAAAGAAATGCTATTTGTAAGAACCAGTCCCAGAAACTTACTGAGTGCTTGTTTCCTTCAATTCTCTATGCTCTTCATTTAGATAAATTATCAGAAAGCTACAAACTTGGGCTATATTCCTTAAAATTCTTGATGAAAAGTCTTTTAGAATAGCAGCTTAACACTGTCTTGTTAGTGGACTTAAAATACTACATGATAACTATTTCTGCATATTTTAATAACTTGTATTGGGTAGACTTTATTATATAATTCAAATAATATTGTCATGTATTTGCAAAGATTTAGCTTTTAAAATATTTGTGTCTGCCAGTAATTAGCATTATTTGTTTTTTAGTGAAGTGTTTCACTTTTGCTTGGGGTTCTTGGATCTGATGTTTGTACTTGGAGAGCAACTCTGCTCGCAGTTGAACTATATACTGGGCTCATCTTTTCTTCCTTTATCATTAACATAACAGAAATTTTAGAACTAATGTGGACCTGGGGCCATCTAATCTAATGCCTAGGTTAGAGAAAGGGGAAGCTGAGGCTTTGAAAGATTAAGTGATCATGCCACAAACGTAGGTTATAAATGACATAGCTCAGATTGGAATGTAGGCTTTCTTGCTTTAAGTTTTATATGCATTTTGTATGCATTTTATTGTCAAGTCTGTTCTCTTTTATGATTCATGATACTTAGATTTTTCATCTTAGAACATATCAAATGGATTTTGGAAGTATATCAAAGATTAATAAATTGTAGAAACCAAAAAAAATTTTGGTCAGTCGAAAATGCCACCTTGAAATCAGTACAATTAAACCTTATAGTCATAAATGACGTAAAAATAATTAATTGACTTTTGCTTTATTTAAATCACTCTCTTTTCCCCAAATAGGCAAATATTCATAATAAATTCCCCCAAAGTGATATGAACAAATACATCTAAATTTTAACTATTAAATTAGAAAATTAGCAAAAAAAAGCAAAAAACAAAAATGAGTGTGCTGACTACTAGAATATACATTAATTCAGAAACTGTACTACTTTTACCAGCCAGGCAAGTTGGCTGGAGTGTCCTAATAATTAGGACACCATGGAGTGTCCTAATAATAAATATTGAATAAAATAAGGAAATAATGTGAATTTGATGAAGTTTGCTGGCAATTAGAGCAATTTATTTCACTATTAACATGACAAGCTCTAAATGGAAACCAGCTATGGATGAAAATGCAATTTTATTGCCTGGTATTCCCAGTGCCATGTAATTAAATAAAGAAATGGGGTGGAGGGGTAAGAGGTGTCCATGGCTGACTGTTCTGGCAAAGCAACCATCCATCATGCACGAACTTCCTGCCATCACAGTGCTGAGATGGGGAGATGGAGTATGTTTGTGAATTTGTGTATACCCAGGGAGGCTTTTATTTAAAGAGTTCTTTTTCCTGTTTGAAATATTGTATTTCAAATGGAAAACAATAGTCTTTTTGGATTAAAAATATGAACAATTAAATTGTGCATTTTTTGGGGTGGAGGAAGCAGATATGAAAGCATTTTACTTATTTATATGAAAATAAATAACACAGATAAATTGTAAATTATTATCTCTTTAAAGCATTGTATTGGGGTGTTTTGTGTCTCCATGTGTGTACGTGTGTGTGTGGTGAATATATAAATATATGCTCACAACTTAAGTAGCTGTTTATGTATAAGCATCCAAGGTAAATATTTCATATTTGGCATGTGTGCTTAAATATCAGTAGGTCCAGCTGAACTATTTTAGGCTGTCTAAAGAAGATACGTATGGCCGAAAGTGAAGCTAAAGAGCCTCTTGATGAAAGTGGAAGAGAGAGTAAAAAAGTTAGCTTGAAACTTAACATTCAGAAAACTAATATGATGGCATCTGGTCCCATCACTTCATGGCAAATAGATGGGGAAACAGTGGCAGACTTTATTTTTTGGGGTTCCAAAATCACTGCAGATGGAGCAGACGCAGCCATGAAATTAAAAGACACTTGCTGCTTGGAAGAAAAGTTATGACCAAACTAGACAGCATATTAGAAAGCAGAGACATTACTTTGCAACAAAGGTCCATCTCGTTAAAGCTATGGTTTTTCCAGTTGTCATATATGGATGTGAGAGTTGGACCATAAAGCTGAGCACCAAAGAACTGATGCTTTTGAACTGTGGTGTTGGAGAAGACTCTTGAGAGTCCCTTGGACTGCAAGGAGATCCAACCACTCCATCCTAAAGGAAATCAGTTCTGAATATTTATTGGAATGACTGATGTTGAAGCTGAAACTCCAATACTTTGGCCACCTGATGCAAAGAACTGACTCATTTGAAAAGACCCTGATGCTGGGAAAGATTGAAGGCAGGAGGAGAAGGGGATGACAGAGGGTGAGATGGTTAGAAGGCATCACCGACTCAATGGGCATGAGTTTGAGTAAACTCCGGAGGTTGGTGATGGATAGGGAAGTCTAGAGTGCTGCAGTCCATGGGGTTGCAAAGAGCTGGACATGACTAAGTGACTGAACTGAACTGAAGTAAAATAAGAACAGACTATTAAATATATATATTTCAGAAAGCCATTTTGATTTTTGAAAATCTTTTTCATATTCATTAAGTGTGTGTCCTAGGTTAACAGATATATTTTTCTTGATGTTCAGAGATATTATTAGGTACATAATATATAATTATGTAAACACTGCAAGTTGCTTATGTTTTGTTTATATTTATATTCAAAATTTATTTTTGTCAGGTGTTGTTATATAGTTAATGTGGGTATATTTTAATGAATAAAAGCAAATTAAGTCATAATATTTTATAGTTCAGCTTCTTGTATTGTAAAGCATATTGAAAATGTCTTCAGAATATTAAAGGTCATTGTTTTCTTACTTAGGTTTGCCTTGTTATAGCTTCCTTTGCCAGGGAAAATGAATAGTTATATTGTGAATGTGAAGAGTAATGCCAGTCATACGTTAGGTGATCCAAAGGAAATAATAAAACTCTGGAGTTCATTTGTCTATATAATTTTGGCCAATTAAATCTCATTGAGTGCTAGAAGAATATTGGTACAAAATAGGTAAAAAGCATGAAAAGTATTAAATAAGATGATTTATAGAAAATAGTTGACAATATATATTGCTCAGAGTAAGCATTCTCTAAATAACTTGTGTTAATAGGGATTCTAGGAGACTAATTATTTTTTCTCTATTATTTTTGGTAAAGGCTCTCCAAAGCCAGTAATGCATTAGGAAGTAGTGTTTGTTTTACCAAGTGTATCAAAATGAAAAAGGCTTAGCTGATAGTTTATCTAATTTCAAAATAAATAAAGAATGGAGTAGCCATTATAAAATAATTAAACATGTTAATTTGACATTCATAAATTTGATTATGTATTTTAATTTTATATGAAGAAAATATTTTAAGTGCCTTATTAATGTTTTAATGTTAAATTTATATTCTGTTTATTTCCTTTATATATATATCTATATACATATATGCTTACATGCATACATTATATGCTGACATATACACGACATAAAATAAAGTAACATAATTTGAAATTTTCATAGATTATATTTCTCTGATTACATAAAACTCAGTGTTCATCATATTGCTTTTCACTGTAAGCTTTAATGATCTTAACATACAAACTATTGTGATTTCTTCTGTATCAAAGATGTTCTAAAGAACCTTAAGTTCTTCAGTTAGTAGGAGAGCTCGGATTCTTAAGGAGTGAATCTGGAAATCTTACAGTGTGTAAAATGACCTTGTGAATTTTGCTTCACCCCTCTACTCTTGTGGCATCATTAGTTCAAGGGATGATTCTTTTCACTGTAAGCTTTAATGATCTTAGGTGTGTTGGTTCTTAGATGTGGTGTGTGGGATCTTCTTTTGGAGTGTATGGGCTATTTGGTTGAAGCGTTTGAGCTCTCTTCTTGAGGTGCATGGGCTGTCTAGTTGAGAATTACATAGGCTTAGTTGCCCTACTGCATTTGGGATTTAAGTTCCCTGTCCAGGGATCAAACCCAGGTCCCTAGCATTGGAAGGCAGATTCTTAACCACTGCACCACCAGGGAAGTTCTTAAAATGAGACCTAAAATGTCAGTAGATTTAATGCAGGAAGAGCTTTTCCAGTATTAACAGTCAAGGTTATGAATGTTTGAAATACATGGCCATTTTGAGGAGCTGGAAATAGTTCATTAATGCTGAGGAATGCAGGACACTGGACTTTGGCCTAGTTTCTAAAGAGAAATGAGGCTGACAATGAGCCCTAGGGAGGAATATGCCCAGTTCTTTAGCTAAAGGCTGAGTGGATGAAGGTGCCATTTATGGAGTTAAGAAATACAGGAGGAGAAACAGGCTTGAGGAGAAAAAATGTGGTTCAATTTTGGACATTTAGTTCCCATTATCTTTGGAACAAATGGTGAAGATACTATATAATCATGTCTAGAGATTAGAGGAAGTGTTGAGGCTAAAAATACAGATTTTAGTATCATCACCTCATGGATGGGTGGAACTCTGGGAATCACCAAGAATATCCTGGAAGAATGTAAAATAATTCCAAGGCCAGAATTCTGAGACCTCAGCATTTCCAGGGTAGGCAGATTGTAAAGCTGTCTGGAAAGAAGGCCAAGAAAGAACAACTGGGGTTATAGGATTTTATAAAAAAAATATTCAAGAGAGAGAGTTATTGTGAAGGAAGGGAGCAAAGAATGCACATATATTGACCTTGGAGGCAGTTGATGTCCTTTGCAAGGTAAACTTCAGTAGTGTGAGAGGATGGGGCAGGGACAGCAGAGAGCATGGATATATTATTCTATTAAGATCGCCCTTGGAAGAAGGAAGTGGAAACTGAGTGTTCCCTTGAGAGGGGCTCAGTATTGAGCACTGGTTGAGTATTGGTTTTGTTTTTGTTGTTTCTATTGAGGAAATATGGATATAAAGATGCAGAATGTATAACTAGAGAAGTTTTGAAAACTTCGGATATAAGAGGATAACCTTACTGTGGAAGATATTTTTAATCCTGAAAGGGATGGAAGGGAATGGGTTAAAAACATGTCAGGAAAAGAATTGACTTTGAACTGGAAAAAAGGTCCCTTTTCGTTGTCACTTGGGGAAGAAAGGTGAGTAGAGACACTCAAAAGTTAATGGAGTTATAACCTAGTGGCCTGTTCCTTCATTGAAGGAGACTGCCAAGGACGTGTATGAGAGAGAAGAACGACAGTGTTAAGGAAGTTTCTGGAACGAGAGGAAATGTAGAGACAGCTTTATGGAGATTGGGGAGGATGGCTTAGCAGGCTGCCTATACTGTAAAAAAGCCCCACTGAGCTAAATATTGCTGAGAAATAGAGCTGTGTGTGTCTAAATGGAAAGTTGCTGGTATGTATGTCACCGAAGGATGGTTTAGGGTTTAACACAATAGATTCAGGGTTGGTTGTTTAGCATTTAAGTTGAGGATTGAAATTCTTAAAGATTAAAGTGAAAGTGTTAGTCGCTCAGTCGTGTCCACTCTTTGTGACCCCATGGACTATAGCCCACCATCCTCTTCTGTCCATGTAATTCTTCAGGCAAGAATAATGGAGTGTGTTGCCATTCACTTCTCCAGGGGATCTTCCCTATGCAGGGATTGAACCTGGGTCTCCTGCACTATAGGCAGATTCTTTACCATCTGAGTCAGCAGGTTAATGCTTTTATTTGTTAGCTATTCTCTCCTTCCTCAATCAGAGACAATAATTTTAACAACATTCCTGTGGAAGTTCTCTTAAAGTGTAGTCTTCATGTTCTCTTGTCTTTCCTCTCTCAGGACATTAACACCATATTGCATCAATGTCTGCAGGTTTTAGGCACTACTTGGCCAGATTCTTTTATAAAGGAATTTCTATATGGTGCCTGAATGTGTATTTCCCATTTGTATTTTCTTGTTTTTATTCTATGATTTTAGTTAATGCCACATAAGCAGATTCTACTAGCTATGCTAAAGAGTATTCCCTGCTGTTAATGTTTAATTTACACAGACTTTTCATTCATTCTCTTTGTTTTTTGAGAGCTTATTTGGAGGTTCTTGCAGGGGAGCAGAGCTACTTGCATACCCTTGACCAAAGACTGGTCCTCCTCTAGCCGGGAGGGTCATCCTCTTCCATCAAGTGCACTGCTTCAGGAGGGACACACATGGAGTGGTGAGGGAAGAAGGGGACACCAGCCTAGACAGCCAGATCAGCCGAATCAACCCTGGCGATCAGTGGGGTGACAGATGTCACAACCAGATTCCCCTCACATCTCTTTTATTCTATGAACACATTATTCTTTGAGGTTACCTGTTTCTCATAAGATTTTTCTAGTTCTTCTCAGGAATCTTTCATTCTTTTACCATCTTCAAATTAGTTCTCTCTACGTGTACTTTCTGACACCTTTTTCTGTCACTGAATATTTTCATAGTGTTTGTGGGAATCAAGCTGGGATCAATATTGGAATATTTTCATACTGTTCATGGGAAACAAGCTAGAATCAAGATTGCTGGGAAAATATCAATAACCTCAGATATGAGATGACACCACCCTTATGGCAGAAAGTGATGAACTAAAAAGCCTCTTATTGAAAGTGAAAGAGGAGAGTGGAAAATGTTGGCTGGAAACTCAACATTCAGAAAACTAAGATTATGGCATCTGGTCCCATCACTTTATGACAGATAGATAGGGAAAGAATGGAAACAGTGAGAGACTTTATTTTGGGGGATCCAAAATTACTGCAGATGGTAACTGTAGCCATGAAATTAAAAGATGCTGGCTCCTTGGAAGAAAAGTTATGACCAACTTAGACAGCATATTAAAAAGCAGAGACATTACTTTGCCAACAAAAGTCCATCTAGTCAAAGCTATGGCTTTTCCAGTAGTCATATATGGATGTGAGATTTGGACTCTAAAGAAAGCTGAGTGCCAAAGGATTGATGCTTTTTAACTGTGGTGTTGGAGAAGACTCTTGAGAGTCCCTTGGACTGCAAGGAGATCCAACCAGTCAATCCTAAAGGAAATCAGTCCTGAATGTTCATTGGCAGGACTGATGCTGAAGTTGAAACTTCATTCTTTGGTCACCTTAGGGGAAGAACTGACTCATTGGAAAAGACCCTGATGCCAGGCAAGATTGAAGGCAGGAGGAGAAGGGGACGGCAGAGGATGTGATGGTTGGATGGCATCACCAATTCAATGGACATGAGTTTGAGCAAGCTTCAGGAGTTGGTGATGAACAGGAAAGCCTGGCATCCTGCAGTCCATGGGGCTGCAAAGAGCGGACACTACTGAGCAACTGAACTGAATATTTTGAGTTCTTACTAGATAGAAGCTTCTTGAATTTCTGAACATCCTTGAATTTTGATTCTGTTGGAAGTGTCTTTAGCCAAGTCATGTTTAGCAATACTGCTGGTACCTGTGTGGTTTGAAATCTCCGTTTCTGGCATTGCTTATCAACTTTCCATAGAGACCAAAGTATAACTGTAAAAAGAGGAGAGGTTAATGTATCTGCTGTTATTTATGTTGGGAAAATAGGAAAATTACCTATTTTAGAATCATTTTATGTACTTGATTTCCTCCTATTTCATCAAATGTTTCTTCTTTTCTGCTCTTCTGTTCTAAATTAAGTATTTGTTAGGCTAGCTGCCTCAAGGAAAACATGGCTTCCTAAAACAACAGCATGGTTAGTAACAAAGATTGTCTCTGATTTTAAGCATTTAACCTTATATTAAAGATAGTTTAATTTTCAGTTACTGATCATTAATAATGGCTTTGAATTCATTAAAACTAATGATTCTTTGGGAAATGTTGCAGATTAAAAATGGTGGCCAAACTATAAGGTCTAAACAAATTTAAAGTGAAATTCTAAGATATATTTAAAATTAAGGAAAATCTCCATGAGACATTTCCTTTACAACTGCCAGGACTTAAGCTATATTAAATAGGTGCTAGGTAAATAGAGCCTGTCTTCAGGATTTACAAAAATCAAGTCTCAGTTGGACAGAGTTTCTCCCAATTTGTGAACTGAAGCCTGGTTAAAAGGGAAAAAAAGATGTCTTTATAGCTGCAGATAAAGAGATACTACTATATTTACATGATAAGGAGAGGCTACAATCAAACATAAATAATTGGAGTGTTTTGTCAAAGAGGAGAAATAGGGAGAAAATCTGACGATCTCTTCTGTCTGAAGCCTTACATAAATGTATGCAATTGCTTTTGTACATAAATGGAGGTAATAGCCTCACAATGAAGGGAAGATGATTCATTTACATGGAAATAAAATAACATTCACATACTCATGTCTGTTTTCTTAACAAAAATAATAAGTGCCATCTTTTTAAAAATTACACTAATTACCTAGGCAAAACTAAAATATTTATCCATGTCTTATAGGGATCATAATGTTTTATCCCTTTGGAAATTCACAAGAGCCATTCATCTCTTTCATCAATTACACAAATTCTTTGACTTTTGAGATACAACTTACCTAATAAAAATAGAGATGATTCCTTAGAAAATCCAGAAACTCATATTTTGTAATCTTTTATTGAACTGCAATTATACAGGGTAATAAAGTGGAATCTAATTCACCCTTTATTTTTTTGGCTCATAAATTCAAACACTTGGGAGTTATGGAATAAAAACTGTTGTGTTGCAAATTTGATTTGTTTGTATTGAATAGAGCTGAAGTAAGGATTCTGAAATGGGAAGATTTTGTACCAATAGTTTACATCTACTTAAAGACTAATACATTATTAAATATTTCTGTTAAATATATTATTCTCTTTGTCAGCATATATCTAGTCACTCCAGGGAAAGTTAAAAAGAACTGTTAGCTCTTTAATTTCCTCTATGCCAGGTAATTTATATATTATATTCTTTGTAGTAAGTGGTGGTGGCCTCCTATTACAAATGGGGAAACTGAGGTTCACAACATATGTGGCTTTCCACAAGTCACATGTCTACCAAATGATGGAATCAGCCTGTCCAAATTCAGGTTCTTCTTCAACTAATGGTGATAATGAGAGGATTATCAAAAGCTACAAGGCACAATTATGCCATGATGTGTCCCTTTCCCTCTCATATCCCTGGTGGCAGATGATAGAGAAATAGTATCCTTGCTGAGAACATTACATTTTCTTCAAGACTTATATTTTAGGTTATTTGTGGATTTTTAATTTCGTGTGTTTATATAAAATAAATAGGGTATAATATCATTTGCCAAATTTCAAAATCATATTTGCCCTGTAATTTCAAATATCACCTGGCCCGTGGTATCCATATTTGAGAAGCAAAGAATTAGGACGACATGTAGTATCAGGGCTTTTGAGGGAGGTTATGCAGGGGCTAAGGTTTTTCTAGTAGTCATGTATGGATGTCAGAGTTGGACTGTGGAGAAAGCTGAGCCCCCAAAAATTGATGCCTTTGAACTGTGCTGTTGGAGAAGACTTTTGAGAGTCCCTTAGACTGCAAGGAGATCCAACCAGTCCATCCTAAAGGAGATCAGTCCTGGGTGTTCATTGGAAGGACTGATGCTGAAGCTGAAACTCCCATACTTTGGCCACCTTGTGAAGAGTTGGCTCATTGGAAAAGACCCTGATGCTGGGAAGGATTGGGGGCAGGAGGAGAAGGGGACGACAGAGGATGAGATGGCTGGATGGCATCACCAACTCGATGGACATGAGTTTGAGTAAACTCCAGGAGCTGGTGATGGACAGGGAGGCCTGGTGTGCTGTGATTCATGGGGTTGCAAAGAGTCGGACACAGCTGAGCAACTGAACTGAACTGATGCAGGGAGACTCATTAATATTATTGTCTGTGGAATTGGTAATGCTTGGAGTTGTGGGCACATAACCTCTGAATCCATATTCATCATCTATGAGTATGTAAGGATTTTTATTATAAAGGTTACTAGCAGGATTCCTGAATTAGTCATGATTACCAACGTATGTCTAACACCTAGCATGATGTCTGGTCAGTATGAATGTTTTTTAATATTAGTGTTATGAATGAACCATTTCTGAAACACATAATATAGTACAGACTAAGAAGTTTGTGAGATATATGATATATATATCTCACAAATTTCTGTAGAGTAAGTTTTGAAATATTTCTGTATCATGTTTCTTTAGATGGCATATATTGGTCTTTGATCTTTCATCAGTTCATTTTATTCTATTTCAAGCTTTCAGATTATACATCATTGGGAATTGGGATGGCCTCTAATGATGTATAACATTTAAGCTTACCTTTATTTAACATTGTAAAAATATCTAAGATCAAGAAAAAAAAATAGGGATGGTAGTATAATATATGGGGATTTTCAGATATCAGAGTATGATTGTGATAGAGGAAGCTATAGCAAGAACAGAGCAAGATATAGAATCAGGAAAGTAAAGGTTTACAGTGCTTCTAAAGTGTTATAAAAGCTTATTGAATATACCATCTGGTAGTGAGGATCCAGCCAGAGATATTCTAAATCTTTTAGTACAATTGATGAAAAACATTTTTAATGGAATAATATTCCTGACTAAACAAAGAAAATCAGAGAGGAAATTGTTTTGTTTCTCCAACCATCTTCTTGCATCAAAGCAATTATGTTAGAAATTAAGAATCTTTGCTTTATAGAGATTTGCATTAAGCACATGCCGAAGTGTTACTACATTTTTCAAAAATTTATCTTTTTAATGCCTGAATAAAACAGACAGAAATAATGATACTTGCACATTGGAGAGATATATTTGTCTATGAGTCAAAAGCATTGCTAAGATTAGAAACCAGATTCTCTGAGTCCATTTATAATGTTTCATCTGAGAAAATATCAGTAATTGTATTTTCCTTATATTTTGTGAATCTCATAAAGTAACGAAGTATGTATATAGTTTAACTCTGGCACCTAGTTTGTAATTATTTGAGTGGTTCCTTTCACACTCTGCCCACTCCTCTGTTCTTGTCTCAGTTTATATCTTAGTTTTTAGTCACTGTTAAAAATAGTTTTCTAGAGCAATGCTTCTTCATCTTTGTGTGTGTGTGTGTGGACTGGGATACTTTATGAATTTGATCAAAGCTATGGGCATTCTTGCAAGACAAATGCAGATGTATTTGTATCATTTTCAGCCAGTTTCATGAAACTCCTGGTTAAAAAACAAACAAAAGACAGGCTGACACTATATAACAACATAAATGTTTTATTTAAGTGTCCTATGTATATTTATATTAGACTGCTTGTATTGCTTTTACACAATTATTTAGTGAAATTGAGAGTATTTTAAAATGTTAAAACCCAGAGCATGTGAATATGGGTCACACATAAAAATGGAAACAAAGCATAATATGCAAGTAGGTATTCTCAGACCTGTTCAGCAGAAGGGCAGAGTGTTAGATGTAATTTGTTTATTGACAATCTCTGACAATGGTGCAGTGAACCAGCAAACACCACAAAAGTAATGAATCCTTTCCTTTTTAAGTAATTATATTTGAACAGTTCAAATTAACCTGTGGTTTGAGGCTACTCCTTGGGTGAACTAATTCGCTGATGTAATGACTTTTTCCATTTTTGCTCCAATGATTCAGGTAAGAAAGGAAGAAAAGTGAGCATATGAGACCATAAGTGTATACCTCAGTGAAAAAAAAAAATGCTGTTTTCTCCAAGTCACATTTGGAGACTATTTCTGACTGATCTAATGTAGGACACGGTAGTTAAAATGTCAAACTAAAAACAAACAAAATTTCTGCCATGCTATGTGGCAGTATTGTGAATAAAACAAACTGAATTGAAAGAGATAGATAGTTTGTGAAAACTATTATAAAGATTCACCAATCTTTTCAAACAACAGGCCACTGTTCTGTTGGCTATCACTGCTCATTAGTGCTTGAAATCTGAGTTTTCAGGCCCCTGCTGCTTTTCCTGATGCCTAAGACGGTGATACCATGCTGACATTATTGGGCTATTATTTTTAAATAATGCTATATCATTACCTCTGTGTCCCTGCCATTATTATACATAGATGTTCAGTAATGAGACTCAAAGTAAAATCTCAGGGGAGGTTAGGCAAGATTTAACAGCACCTAGGACAATTCCTTGCACATGGTTAGGACTCAGTAAATATTAGTAGAGGGAATATGTGACTTAAGAACAGATAAAGTAGGCCAGCCGCATCTGAGGGTTTTGCATCTTCGGATTGAACTTTGATTAGCAGTAGGTTGAATCTTTGGACTTGAAAACAGATACGGGAAGAGTAACTGCATTCACTGGACTAAACCATTTTATGTAAGAGAATTGAGCTTCTGCAGATCTTGGTATGCATGAGGGAGCTCCTGGAACCAATCAATCCTCTGTGGATATCAATGGAGAACTGTCATTATTATGTGTTTACTGAAACAATGAATATTAT
This sequence comes from Cervus elaphus, assembly GCF_910594005.1. Taxonomy (NCBI): domain Eukaryota; kingdom Metazoa; phylum Chordata; class Mammalia; order Artiodactyla; family Cervidae; genus Cervus; species Cervus elaphus. Next base: position 34,238,148 of record NC_057822.1, read on the forward strand.
ATTGGCTGCTATATTTTTATATCATATTTGTGTAAACAACTTAGACTTTTCTCATAAATTCTGTATCCTAACATTGAGAAGATATTCGTTGTATTCTTCAACGAGATTGTCTAGCATTAATGTCAATCATTGTTTTTGTTCAGTGGCTAAATCATGTCCTACTCTCTATGGAATGCTACATGCCAGGCTTCCCTGTCTTTCACTATCTCCCTGAGTTTGTTCCAACTACTGTCCATTAAGTCGGTGATGCCATCCAACCATCTCATCCTCTGTCGTCCCCTTCTCCTCCTGCCTGCAATCTTTCCCAGCATCAGGGTCTTTTCCAGTGAATTGGCTCTTTGCATTAGCTGGCCAAAGGATTGGAACTTCAGTTTCTACATCAGTCATTCCAATGAATAGTCAGGGTCAATTTCCTTTAGGATTGATGGGTTTGATCTCCTTACTGTCCAAGGGACTCTCAAATGTTTTCAACAGCACCACAATTCAAAAGCATCAGTTCTTCGGTTCTCAACCTTCTTTGTGGTACAACTCTCACATCTGTACATGACTACTGAAAAAACCATATAGCTATGACTATATGAACCTTGTTGGAAATTAATTAATCAACTAATTAACGTCAATATTAGAATTTAATTGCCCATAAATGATTCTGAAATTTACAGCAAAAATAATTGAAATTATTGTGAACTATATTGGGCTGCCTTCTTTGTAGTGTTGTGGAACAGTATAACAGAGTAGTTTGATTTAAGTTTATTTGCTTCATTATTGGGTATGTATGACCTCAGAAGTGTTAATTTTGTGGTACTTCCTAGATTTGTAAACTGGGGTCAATAATTGTAATAGCTGCCTCACAGATTGTTATGAGGACTAAATGATTTAATCTCTGTAAGCCTTTAACCCTGTGGTTTGCACTTGGAAAACTGAGCTCACAGTAAATGTTACCTGTTATTGGGATAATTATTATCATGCAGAGAGAAGCATTTCACATTGAAAGAAGAAGTTACTACAGAATGAATAAAGACTAATATATGTAATTTCTAGAATGAGTAAATGGCATATACTCTTTAAAAGCAATCATTTAGGACCTCGCATTCCAGTTTCTAAAACTTCCATAAGCATTGGTTGATCTGACACTTCCCATGTCCATTAGATGCTCTTCATTCACCTAATTTCCATCTCAATGGAAACATCATTTTGCTATGTGTTTGACTTTGCTGTATGTTGTGTAGGCAACTGTGCAAAAGAGCATATTCTTTGATTCTTTTATTGAATGTTTTAGTAAGTTTCATACTGAAAGTTTTCGTTAAGAATCATAAGCAAGATTAAGGATGGTAGAGTCCTAGATACAGGAGGGAGCGAGTTTCTCAGTGTAAACAGGAAAGAACTCTTACTTTACCTACACGGAGTTTTTTTAAGGGACCTTGTAGACTTGGTAGGGGCTGAAGTACTAGATATGATGGTTTCTTAAAAGAAATATACTCTCCAGTAAGGAAAACTACTCTCAAGTTTCTCTTCCCACAAAACAAAACAAAAGTATTTTATCACAGATAATATAAAGTTTGGATTTCTAATTTCTGACAGGAAAGTTGGAGTATAGTAAATTTTCAATTTTTATCTTCTAAATTAGATTACATAGAAAGATATGTGAAGTTGTGATTGCATTTATCTGTGAAGTGAGAACTATGTAAGGCATTTTGCTTTATGTAGAAACTGATCTCTTTTACCAAGTAATGTGGAATATGATTGATCTTCAAGTGCAAAAGGAGTGAACATCAATAGAATTGACTAGAGTCTTGACTGCTGCTAAGCTGCTGCTAAGTCACCTCAGTCATGTCCGACTCTGTGCGACCCCATAGATAGCAGCCCACCAGGCTCTGCCGTCCCTGGGATTCTCCAGGCCAGAACACTGGAGTGGGTTGCCATTTCCTTCTCCAAGGCATGAAAGTGAAAGTGAAGTTGCTCAGTCGTGTCTGACTCTTAGCGACCCCATGGACTGTAGCCTACCAGGTCCCTCCGTCCACGGGATTTTCCAGGCAAGAGTACTGGAGTGGGTTGCCATTGCCTTCTCCAGGCCAAAAGTTCCAAACTATATCTGGATTCAGGGAGCTGGACAAAATTGTCTTTTAATTACATTCTTTATAAAATATTCAATTCCCAAAAGATGCTCCTTTTAAAAATCTGTTAGTGAGAATGAATTGCAGTAAAATAATGATACATTTCCCCCAATCATTTACATTTCAAGTGAACATCTAATTAAAACACCAGATTTCAGCAATGTTTTTCTGTCTTCTTATAAGGATATATTTTTATTTACTTGCTATTTTGTTTTTTGTGTGTGAATGGTCTGAAACTATTTCAAAATTCAAATATTTTCACATTTAATTTACATTGATATGTTTTTATATAGTATTTTAAGGATGTTTGGTCACAAATATCTTTTTTTTTTTTTTTTTATTAGTTGGAGGCTAATTACTTCACAACATTTCAGTGGGTTTTGTCATACATTGATATGAATCAGCCATAGAGTTACATGTATTCCCCATCCCGATCCCCCCTCCCACCTCCCTCTCCACCCGATTCCTCTGGGTCTTCCCAGTGCACCAGGCCCGAGCACTTGTCTCATGCATCCCACCTGGGCTGGTGATCTGTTTCACCATAGATAGTATACATGCTGTTCTTTTGAAACATCCCACCCTCACCTTCTCCCACAGAGTTCAAAAGTCTGTTCTGTACTTCTGTGTCTCTTTTTCTGTTTTGCATATAGGGTTATCGTTACCATCTTTCTAAATTCCATATATATGTGTTAGTATGCTATAATGTTCTTTATCTTTCTGGCTTACTTCACTCTGTATAAGGGGCTCCAGTTTCATCCATCTCATTAGGACTGGTTCAAATGAATTCTTTTTAACGGCTGAGTAATATTCCATGGTGTATATGTACCATAGCTTCCTTATCCATTCATCTGCTGATGGGCATCTAGGTTGCTTCCATGTCCTGGCTATTATAAACAGTGCTGTGATGAACACTGGGGTGCACGTGTCTCTTTCAGATCTGGTTTCCTCAGTGTGTATGCCCAGAAGTGGGATTGCTGGGTCATATGGCAGTTCTATTTCCAGTTTTTTAAGAAATCTCTACACTGTTTTCCGTAGCGGCTGTACTAGTTTGCATTCACAAATATCTTTAAAATAAACAGAATCATTTCTAATGGCCATATATTTACATATAATATACACATAATTATATTACATATAAATATAATTTACATATAATGGCCATTAGAAATGATTCTGTTTATTTTAAAGATATTTGTGAATATATATATTCTTATATATATTTACATTTGGTTTAAAATTATACTTGAGTGCACATTATATACACCTTTCTATCATCATCTTTCAAGTTTTTTGGGAAACATTTCCTACTTTATTTGAGATATTACAGTATTGAACACATTTATCAAAAACCATGTAAGTAAATAGTCATTTATAAATATGTGGTGATAAATTCTCTTAATTGTTAGATATTTCAAATCTATTTTACATCTATTGATTTCAGTTTTGTCTTTTACAAAATGAAGTTATCAGCTTTATATATGTCATTACTTAATAAAAACATTTTAATTTTATAACATTTGTGACAAAATGAATATAAATTGTTAGCTTCTAAGAAACAAGCAAAATAGTATCACACTTCAATAGAATTGATTTGTTTTGATCATAAAGGTTTCATTAATGTTTAAAAATGTCATTTCAGGTAGGGATGAAGAAGTGAGAAATCACGTACAACAACAGATTGATTTTTGTTTCAATAAAGTGATTTTTGATCTCATATATATCATACAGACATTAACTTTAAGTGAAATCAAAAGTTTATTCAGTAATGAGAAGTGGATTATATACTGCTGCCAATTAATTTTAAGGCCACTTCTTCTATATAAATAGTGATACTTACGAATATTAATTTATTTAAGAAATGGTAGTTGTCCCAAATTTGTGAATACTCAAATGTGCATAACAACATACTTGTAAGCTAACTTTAAACTCGGAAATGACATTTTATCACAGCCAGTGCAGGAAAGAGAATTTAACAACAGGTATGAGCCAGCAAGAATACAATAAGGGATGATGAGATAAAGATTAGCAACATTAGAGTTATTATCACCTTTATGGCTGACCAGTGCTATGGGAGTCCAATGAGAGTTGGAATCACCCACGAGAGTGTATTTTGAGGGAGTTATACTTGTTGAGGAATGCAGACTTGGTACAAAAATGGCATGACTAAATGTTGCTAGTACCTGAGAGTGAGTTCCTCCTTAAATTTTACACTTAGGGCTGCTTTGGTCCCAGTCCTGGTGAATAGTTGAAAGTCTCTGTCCTCTTGCACCCCAAACTCCTGAAGGTCTTCTCAGGTTGTTCACATACAGACGGAAGCTAGTTGGCAAACGAGATGCAGTCTCTGCCTTCTGAGGTACAGAGTAGGGTAGAAAATGGGTTGAAGGGAGACCGTGAGGGTATAGGCTATCTAGGAGAGCAGCAGAGAGAAAAGAAGAAGAGGATATACTAATTTAATTTCATTTCTTTGAATGCATTTATTTTGATATTTCTCTAAATTCTAGTATCTGATTTTAAATATTTATGCACATTACTGAAAAACTGTTATATATAGCATTTCAAGTTCATTAGAGCAATGCCTTTTTCTGAATTAGAAGCAGCTGGGATTCTCTTATTGGAAAGCATCAGTTCTGTGTTTTACACTTGACTAGATTTTTTGTTTCATTCTATAATTATCCTACTTTGTCTCAGGAATATATATTGATGAGTAGAAATTGATAGAAACCTGCAAAGCTGGTCATATTTGTCCAGACGTCTCTGATACTTCAACCTTGATCAAATATAACCATAGTTTCAGTTCTGACCATCAGGGGGATCCCTGTAGTTGCTAATATATCATTGTAGATTAGCTCCTGGTGGCTCAGCTGGTAAAGAATCTGCCTGCAATGCGAGAGACCTGGGTTCAATCTCTGGGTTGGGAAGATTCCCCTGGAGAATTGCATGGACTATATAGTCCATGGAGTCGTAAAGAGTTGGACACAACTGAACAACTTTCACTCACTCACATTCACTCAAAGCACCTAATGTAGAGCTGTTCACATATTGTTTGAGTTGTCTTGTCTGGTGATTATCCCAGAAGTTTTTATAGACTGGCAACAGAGCTTGATCAATCCTAGAGTCATCTGATTGAGACAACCTCAAAAAATAAAATAATAAAAGCATTAAGGAAAAGAGGGTGGCAGAGGATGAGATGGTTAGACAGCATCACCAAATCAATGAACAAGAACTTGAGTAAACTCCAGGAGTGGAGGACAGGGAAGTCTGGTGTGCAACAGTCCATGGAGTTGTACAGTGTTGGATATGACTTAGCTACTGAACCAAAACAAAATTAAGAGTTGACTGAGTGGAGTCTAGTAATGAATTTGATCAATGCCTGGCCAAAATTTCAGGGCTAATTTTGAATTTTATGTTCTCTGTTTTTTGACTATAATTCATACTACTACTCTGATTAAAAAGTAACACAAAGAATATTTAAGTAGAGACTGCAAATGTATCATTTCCCTACATCACATAATATAGTTGTCTTTTATTGCACAGCTACTATATCCTAGGTATTTTATATTATTGTTAACCCTTCCCATATCACTGCAGCCTCTCTATGATTCACAGATACTTTGCACAAAACTGTGATCTTTTCACTAGCTCATAATGTTGTGGCAAACAGTAATTTGTGTATGTGTGTGTATGAATAAATGGGTGCTAATATAAGAATTTTCTTCTCTTTTGAGACAGAGAAATGCATGAAGATAATATAGCCAGTGAAAATTATCACAGTTTAAGCTTTAAAGTTAAAATATTATCATCTGGCTACTCAGGAATGCTGCCACAACCGTGATCAGCGGATTTATCTTCTTTTTTTTTTCCTCTAAGTCACATTTCTTAATGTGCTGATTTGTTTCTTATGGGTGCTTTGAGTAATTTGTATTAGGTAAAGATTGATATTTAAAGGGATTTTATTATGTAAATAGTGATATTTAAAAAGCAAGAAGTCACCCATGCATTGAGGACATCAATATATCAGACTTTTAATTGACAACTTGCAAGACCTGCTTATGATTTATAGCTCGATTACAAACTCACTCTTTCCCCTCTGCCAATGGAATTGGCAATATTTTTTCAGTCCAGATGGTGCATTAGCCTTGGCCAGCTGGTTCTCCCCACGCTGCCTCATCACAAGACCACAGAGCAAATATCGCCACGTATGACCCAGTCCGGTAGGAAACATGCAAAGGCTTCATGCCTGGCTTTGCCCTCGGGGCATATGGATGTGAACCTGAATGAGATTTACGCATCCAAATGTTTACACTCTATCAAGCTCCCTACAGTCATTCATTTTCCTGACCTGACTTTTGAAGCTGTTTAGAGTAGGTAAATAGAACTATACTATAGTTCTAGTTATATATGGTTTTAAATGTTGTTTATTCTATTATACTTAATTCACACATTTCAACATTTTGCCAACTTGAAGACAGTTTTAAGGCTTCTAGACAATATGAGCTATTTTTGAATTTAAAGAAGTATATTTTTAAGAATTTTTTAAAATATTCTAAGTACAGTTTCAATATAACCCATATATATATATAATTATATAAGTAGATGTTTCTGAGAAATTTCAAAGTTACAGCTTTTGAGAAAGAGACTGGGTATAATACCAACAGATATCATGTATTATATGTTACAGGTTGAAGGAAATTTATACATGTATATGTGTATATTTAGGTGATTAATAGCTATACTGTTAAGACTTAACATTATGAATGATATGAGAGTGATGGAGAGAATAAAACAGTTTACTGCTAAAAACGTCATCCTCTGAATGTATTTTAGACTGGATAAAAATGAGACATATATTTTATATCCTTTAGTGTACTTTTAGTTTTCTGCCTAAAAATTGTGTTCTCTCGCTAATATTAGCCCACAGACAAAATACAAAGTATTATTCTCTGCCACTTTCCCTTTACTACAGTTGTTCTGAAGGAGCCTGATAAAATATTTCTGAAAAGTAGTTAAATACCCTGAAAGTTTTTCTGATGTTATGAGGAGAATGCTTGTTAGAAACTGGCTATACAGTCTGTGAAACTTGATTTCTCTAGTCAACTAAGTATTTGATGTCAATTATAGTTAATATATTTTAACAGTTAAAAATATTCAGATTTGTTAATTCAGTCAATTCAGTTGCTCAGTCATGTCTGAATCTTTGTGACCCCATGGACTGCAGCACACCTGGCCTCCTCATCCATCACCAACTCCCAGAGTTTATCCAAACTCAGGTCCATTGAGTTGGTGGTGCCATCCATCTCATCCTCTGTCGTCCCCTTCTCCTCCTGCCTTCAATTTTTCCTAGCATCAGGGTCTTTTCCAATGAGTCAGCTTCTTGCATCAGGTGGCCAAAGTATTGGAGTTTCAGCTTCAGCATCAGCCCTGCCAATGAATATTCAGGACTGATTTTCTTTAGGATGGACTGGTTAGATCTCCTTGCTGTCTAAGGGACTCTCAAGAGTCTTCTCCAACACCATAGTTCAAAAGCATCAATTCTTCGGTGCTCAGATTTCTGTATGGTCCAACTCTCACATCCATACATGACTACTGGAAAAATCATAGTTTTGACTAGACGGAGCTTTGTTGGCAAAGTCATGTCTCTGCTTTTTAATAGGCTGTCTAGGTTGGTTATAGCTTTTCTTTCAAGGAGCAAGCATCTTTTAATTTCATGGCTGCAGTCACCATCTGCAGTGATTTTGGAGCCCCAAAAATAAAGTTTCTCACTGTTTTCATGTTTCCCCATCTATTTGCCATGAAGTTATGGGAGAAGATGCCATGATCTTAGTTTTCTAATTTTGTAACCCAGAATAAAAGCACACATATGTAATGTTGATCAAATGGTGATTTTTGACCATTTGCATTGTGTCTAGGACTGTGCTTCTTCTTATATCTAATTAGTTGAACACCACATAAAATAAAAAAAGATATATATTAATGTATGTATGTGTTTATATGTGTATACATTTTTAGGTGTATATAGATAATAGATATAGATTGTTGTGTTCAGTCACTCAGTCATATCTTACACTTTGCAATGCCAGGGATTCCTGCATGCCAGGATTCCCTGTCTATCACCATCTCCTGGAGCTTTCTCAGACTCATGTCCATTGAGTGGATGATGCCATCCAACCATCTCACCCTCTGTCATCCCCTTCTTCTCCTGCCTTCAACATTTACCAGCATCAGGATCTTTTCAAATGAGTCGGTTCTTCATATCAGGCGGCCAAAGTATTGGAGCTTCAGCTTCAACATCAGTCCTTCCAATGAAAATTCAGGACTGATTTCCTTTAGGATTGACAGGTTGGATCTCCTTGCAGTCCAAGGGACTCTCAAGGGTTTTCTGCAACACCACAGCTTGAAAGCATCAATTCTTTGATGCTCAGATTTCTTTATGGTCCAGCTCTCACATCCATACATGAATACTGGAAAAACCATAGCTTTGACTATATGGACCTTTGTTGGTAAAGTAATGTCTCTGTTTTTAATACACTCTCTAGATTTGTCATAGTTTTTCTTCCAAGGACCAAGAGTCTTTTAATTTCATGGCTACAATCACCGTCTGTAATAATTTTGGAGCCCAAGAAAATAAAGTCTGTCACTGTTTCCATTGTTTCCCCATCTACTTGCTACAAAGTGATGGAACCAGATACCATGATCTTTATTTTTTTGAATGTTCAGTTTTAAGTCAGCTTTTTCACTCTCCTTTTTCACTTTCATCAAGAAGCTCTTTAGTTCCTCTATGCTTTCGGCCATAAGGGTGGTGTCACCTGCATATTTGAGGTTATTGATACTTCTCCCAGCAGTCTTGATTCCAGCTTGTGCTGCATCCAGTCTAGCATTTTGCATGATGTACTCTGCATATAATTTAAATAAGCAGGGTGACAATATACAATCTTGAAGTACTCCTTTCCCAATTTGGAACCAGTCTGTTGTTCTATGTCTAGTTCTAATTGTTGTTTCTTGACCTGCATACAGATTTCTCAGGAGGCAGGTAAGGTGATCTACTATTCCCATCCCTTTAAGAGTTTTTCATAGTTTGTTGAGATCCATGTAGTAAAAGTCTTTAACATAGTCAATGAAGCAGATGATTTTCTGGAATTATCTTCCTTTTTCTTTGATTCAATGGATATTGGCAATTGGATCTCTGGTTCCTCTGCCTTTTCTAAATCCAGCTTGAACATCTGGGAGTTCTCAGTTCATGTATTGTTGAAGCCTGGCTTGGAGAATTTTGAGCTTACTTTGCTAATGTGTGAAATGAGTGCAAGTGTGTGGTAGTTTGAACATTCTTTGGCATTGCCTTTCTTTGGGACTGGAATGATACTGACCTTTTAAGGTCAGTTGCCTATAGATAGATAGATAGATAGGTAAATCCTGAGCTAATGTTTGAAAGAACAAGCTAAATGGCACCTGTGATTCAGTAGCACATTTAAAGCACATTTTATCCTTTCATAAATGGACCTGATTTACCACTATCGATGAAATTAACTTAATTTCAACACAGTTTTTCCCACTTTCCAAGAAAATAAAAATCAGTGTAAAGCCTTTTAAAAACACATGATAAGATTACACTAGAACTGATTAAAGTATATACAGGACTATCAATTTGTACTCAGAATTGTTCCTTAGAATCATCTGTACCTCTATGTTCTCTTTAATTAATTGGTACCATCTACAGGAAATGTTGCCATGGACTGTGTAAAAGTCATTTCAATCTTAAACATGCTTGGACAGATAAGAGTGTTATGACTGCTACTCAGATCTAAATGGCTGAAGCAGAGCTTCCTTTCCCATAATAAATTTTTTGCTTTGTAAGACAGTGCAGGTTGGTAGATATAATATTTGGAAGAAGTAGTCATAGAAAACATCCAAAGGTGTGGAAACAGTTGCATTTTCTCTGGGGTCTCTTATAACTTTCAACTTGTATAATCACTTTTACAAACTCAAACACACACAGTCATTGTGGTTGTGTTTTTTAGTCTTGTTCAGTTAGACTAATAAGCACCACAGTAAGAGTTTTTTGTTTTTTTTCTTTGAGCTGTATGTTTACACTACCTGGAATAGTGCCTACTATGTGGTACATGTAGAATATTTGTCATGCCAAAAGAATGTCACTGATACTTTCTCTTTGTCAGCTTTGTTAGCCCATTGGTAAGCTTTCACTCCTCATACATAACATAAACACAGACATATAATACACACACACAGGGAAAGACAGTATAGCACATGATATGTGATTGTTGACAATTGGCAACCTGTCATTATGAAGAAAGCATCTCACTGGAAGTAAGAAATCTTGCCTCATTGGAAGTCCTCCACTAATTAGTCATGTGTCCCAAGGGACCTCTCCTATATGGAGCACAAAATCCATCAGTTCAGTTCCTTCACTCAGTTATGTCCAACTCTTTGTTGCCCCATGTACTATAGTATGCCAGGCTTCCCTGTCCATCACCAACTCCTGAAGCTTGCTCAGACTCATGTCCATTGAATCAGTTATGCCATCCAACCATCTCATCCTCTGTCGTACCCTTCTCTTCCTGCCTTCAGTCTTTCCCAGCATCAGGGTTTTTTCCAATGAGTCAGTTCCTCACATCAGGTGGTCAAAGTATTGGAGTTTCAGCTTTAGCATCAGTCCTTCCAACGAATATTCAGGACTGATTTCCTTTAGGATGGACTGGTTGGATCTCCTTGCAGTTCAAGGGACTTTCAAGGGTTTTCTCCAACACCACAGTTCAAAAGCATCACTTCTTCGGTGCTCAGCTTTCTTTATAGTCCAATTCTCACTGGGCTGGATGAAGCACAATCTGGAATCAAGATTGCTGGGAGAAATATCAGTAACCTCAGATATGCACATGACATCACCCTTATGACAGAAAGTGAAGAAGAACTAAAGAGCCTCTTGATGAAAGTGAAAGAGGAGAGTGACAAAGTTGGCTTAAAGCTCAACATTCAGAAAACTAAGAACATGATATCCAGTCCCATCACTTCATGACAAATAGATGGGGAAACAGTTAGAAACAGTGGCTGACTTTATTTTTCTGGACTCCAAAATCACTGCAGATGGTGATTACAGCCTTGAAATTAAAAGACGCTTACTCCTTGGAAGGAAACTTATGACCAACCTAGACAGCATATTAAAAAGCAGAAACATTACTTTGCCAGCAACAGTCTGTCTAGTCAAGGCTATGGTTTTTACCAGTAGTCATATATGGATGTGAGAGTTGGACTATAAAGACAGCTGAATGCAGAAGAATTGATGCTTTTGAACTGTGGTGTTGGAGAAGACTCTTTTTTTTTTAATTTTTTTATTAGTTGGAGGCTAATTACTTCACAACATTTCAGTGGGTTTTGTCATACATTGATATGAATCAGCCATAGATTTACACTTATTCCCCATCCCGATCCCCCCTCCCACCTCCCTCTCCACCCGATTCCTCTGGGTCTTCCCAGTGTACCAGGCCCGAGCACTTGTCTCATGCATCCCACCTGGGCTGGTGATCTGTTTCACCATAGATAGTATACATGCTGTTCTTTTGAAACATCCCACCCTCACCTTCTCCCACAGAGTTCAAAAGTCTGTTCTGTATTTCTGTGTCTCTTTTTCTGTTTTGCATATAGGGTTATCGTTACCATCTTTCTAAATTCCATATATATGTGTTAGTATGCTGTAATGTTCTTTATCTTTCTGGCTTACTTCATTCTGTATAAGGGGCTCCAGTTTCATCCATCTCATTAGGACTGGTTCAAATGAATTCTTTTTGACGGCTGAGTAAAATTCCATGGTGTATATGTACCACAGCTTCCTTATCCATTCATCTGCTGATGGGCATCTAGGTTGCTTCCATGTCCTGGCTATTATAAACAGTGCTGCTATGAACACTGGGGTGCACGTGTCTCTTTCAGATCTGGTTTCCTCAGTGTGTATGCCCAGAAGTGGTATTGCTGGGTCATATGGCAGTTCTATTTCCAGTTTTTTAAGGAATCTCCACACTGTTTTCCATAGTGGCTGTACTAGTTTGCATTCCCACCAACAGTGTAAGAGGGTTCCCTTTTCTCCACAGCCTCTCCAGCATTTATTGCTTGTAGACTTTTGGATAGCAGCCATCCTGACTGGTGTGTAATGGTACCTCATTGTGGTTTTGATTTGCATTTCTCTAATAATGAGTGATGTTGAGCACCTTTTCATGTGTTTGTTAGCCATCTGTATGTCTTCTTTGGAGAAATGTCTGTTTAGTTCTTTGGCCCACTTTTTGATTGGGTCATTTATTTTTCTGGAATTGAGCTGCAGGAGTTGCTTGTATAGGAGTATATCTACCTAAAGAAACAAAAGACCTATACATAGAAAACTATAAAACACTGATGAAAGAAATCAAAGAGGACACAAACAGATGGAGAAACATACCGTGTTCATGGATTGGAAGAATCAATATTGTCAAAATGGCTATTCTACCCAAAGCAATCTATAGATTCAATGCAATCCCTATCAAGCTACCAACGGTATTTTTCACAGAACTAGACCAAAGAATTTCACAATTTGTATGGAAATACAAAAAACCTCGAATAGCCAAAGTAATCTTGAAAAAGAAGAATGGAACTGGAGGAATCAACCTGCCTGACTTCAGACTCTACTACAAAGCCACAGTCATCAAGACAGTGTGGTACTGGCACAAAGACAGAAATATAGACCAATGGAACAGAATAGAAAGCCCAGAGATAAATCCACGAACCTATGGACACCTTATCTTTGACAAAGGAGGCAAGGATATACAATGGAAAAAAGACAACCTCTTTAACAAGTGGTGCTGGGAAAACTGGTCAACCACTTGCAAAAGAATGAAACTAGAACACTTTCTAACACCATACACAAAAATAAACTCAAAATGGATTAAAGATCTAAATGTCAGACCAGAAACTATAAAACTCCTAGAGGAGAACATAGGCAAAACACTCTCCGACATAAATCACAGCAAGATCCTCTATGACCCACCTCCCAGAATATTGGAAATAAAAGCAAAACTAAACAAATGGGATCTAATGAAACTTAAAAGCTTTTGCACTACAAAAGAAACTATAAGTAAGGTGAAAAGACAGCCCTCAGATTGGGAGAAAATAATAGCAAATGAAGAAACAGACAAAGGATTAATCTCAAAAATATACAAGCAACTCCTGGAGAAGACTCTTGAGAGTCTCTTGGACTGCAAAGAGATCCAACCAGTCCATCCTAAAGGAAATCAGTCCTGTGTATTCTTTGGAAGGGCTGATGTTGAAGCTGAAACTCCAATACTTTGGCCACCTGGTACGAAGAGCTTGCTCATTTGAAAAGAACCTGATATTGGGAAAGATTGAAGGCAGGAGGAGAAGGGGACAACAGGGGATGAGATGGTTGGATGGCATCACCAACTCAATGGACATGAGTTTGGGTAAACTATGGGCATTGGTGATGGACAGGGAGGCCTGGCATGCTGTGGTTCATGGGGTCACAAAGAGTCTGACATGACTGAGCTACTGAACTGAACTGAACTGAACTCTCATATCCACACATAACTACTGGAAAAAACACAACTTTGACTAGAAGGACCTTTGTTGGCAAAGTGATGTCTCTGCTTTTTAATATGCTGTCTATGTTTGTCACAGCTTTTCTTCTAAGGAACAGTGTCTTTTAATTTCATGGCCACAGTCACCATCTGCAGTAATTTTAGAGTCCCCCAAAATAAACTTTCTCACCGTTTCCATTGTTTTCCATCTATTTGCCATAAAGTTATGAGACAAATGCCATGATCTTTTCTGAATGTTTAATTTCAAGCCAACTTTTTCACTCTCCTCTTTCACTTTCATCAAGAGGCTGTTTAGTTCTTTACTATCTACCATAAGGGTAGTGTTGTCTGCATATCTGAGGTTATTGATATTTCTCCCAGCAATCTTGATTTCGGCTTGTACTTCATCCAGCCTGGCATTTCACATAATATATTCTGCATTTAAGTTAACTAAGCAAGGTGACAATATACAACCTTGGCAAACTCCTTTCCCGATTTGGAACCAGTCTTTTTTTCCATGTCCAGTTCTAATTTTTGCTTCTTGACCTGCATACAGATTTCTTAGGAGGTAGGTAAGGTGGTCTGGTATTCCCATCTCTTTAAAAGTTTTCCACATTTTGTTGTAATCTACACAGTCAAAGGCTTTGGGGTAGTCAGTAAAGCAGAAGTAAATGTTTTTTTAGAACTCTCTTGCTTTTTCTATGATCCACTGGATGGTGGTAATTTGATCTCTAGTTTCTCTGCCTTTTCTAAATCCAGATTGAATTTATGGAAGTTCTCAATTCAGGTACTGTTGAAGCCTGGGTTGGATAATTTTGACCATTACTTTGCTAGCATGTGAGATGAGTGCAGTTGTATGGTAGTTTGAGAATTCTTTGTCATTGCCTTTCTTTGGGATTGGAATGAAAACTGACCTTTTCCAGTCCTGTGGCCATTGCTCAGTTTTCCGAATTTGCTGGCATATTGAGTGCATAGCTGTTAGGCAATAGAGGTGATATCTGTGATCAGTTCCCATTGAAGTATATGACTGTAAAACATTTTTCACGCTTTAAAATTTTGCATGATAAAGACTACTGCACTCATATCAAACGCACTTGTGTTATTATATGTATGTGTGTATATGCATGTATATATAAGGGTAGCAGGGAAGGTACTAGTCAGACTTAGAGTGGTGACTTGAGGATGTTGGGGAATAAAGGGGAAGGGAACATGATTATGTGTGGGTGTCAGAATGAACTTTCTTTTTCCTCTGCCTCTAGAATAATAATATATGTATAAACTTGTATTTATACAAGTATGCGTATACATACATATGACTTGTGTCTTTAAAAATGCAAATAGAATGATTAAAAGTCTGAAACAGATGCCATTACCATGCAGTAAAAATAGGTGCTTGTCATTTTTTTTTCTAATCTAAAAATGACTGCTACTTTTTTTTATCTGAATTATTTTCTTTTAAAGATATACATGACATTTAAATTAATTATTTTCATATGGGATTTTCATAGTTAAGGATTTGGATATATGCCAGATAGGGAGATATTTACCTCATATTTTTATACTGATTTTTGTTAAGGCTGACAGGTTAAATATTCTCTGTTAACTCTTCTATAGAATCTGTTTGACAGAGAATCTGAGTGATATTCAAGACTCAATGATTGAAATTCTAAATTCAAGATGCCATAATTTAGAGCTAGTCTGTCCAATACAGTTTTTTTTTTTGGTTTTGTTTTATCAAAATAACTCTACTTAGGGAAAGTGAGGGAACAAGAAAGCCCCTATTATATTGTCACTTACTTTCTTCCTTAAAACTTTGCTGCAGTAGTTAAATCCCTAGCTAGTAACTGCCCTTCCAGTAGACTAAATTCTGCCCTCAGATACTCAGATAGAACTCCCATTGGGCTCAATTCTGCTGCCCTCCTTCAGGCAAAAACTCCCTTTGAATTTAAACAATCTCACTCAGGTGCTATATTAATAGGCACCATAGATACACAAAAAAAGACAGTAAGAGAAAGTCTGCTTGTGTAAGCATGGCTGAGTCAGGATCTTGAGGTATGGCAATAAATAAACTGTAAAGAATATTGGTAATTATACATTCTCTCTCTGAAATCTACTAACTCAGAGCATTTCTCCTGAAGCCTTTCTATTTTGCTGAGTGTAACTTCTGTTAGTCAAAGTAACTGTCAGTTATCCAAAGTTACTCCAATTATAAGATTTTAAGAATTCAAGAGTACTTAGAAAGAATACCATGTATCAGACTGTCTTTTAACTACTTACTTAAAACAATCAGAATAAACAAGTGAAGGCAGATTTCAAACTTGCTAAATTTATCCTTTTCAAAAACCAAGTCTTTCAAATTGGTACCAGTGGAAAGCACTATTTCAAATCACCTAATTTCATTTAGAGGATATGATGAATTATGTAGCCAGGGCTAGCCTTAGGCAAAACTGGGGAATCCTAGTTTCAGTCTTAAGTTACTTTCCTTTCCAGTGGTCTTATCAACTATGCCAGGAAACTCATTTTTACTACACTATCCTTGGATTTCCTAAGACCCTCAGCCTAGTGGCTTACCAAGGCCTCCCACTTATCTTCTTTCCCAAATCTAAGTCTTTCTCTCTGCTACCTTCCTATTTATATAACACCTGCATTTAGGGGGGGAAAAATCCTTCTGTTTGATAGCCCAGTAGACTAAATAAAATACAGGTTTCAAATGAAAAGATAGTCTGGTAGAAGCCACTATCTTGGTAGGGGTATTATTCTTAGGGCCTCTAATCAAGACCTAGAAGCTATAAAAGTTATAGTTATGGTGACAGTAATAGTATTATTATGTTCATAGTTCCTCAAATACACTGCCGTATTTTTTATCTCATAGAGAATCTTCATGATATTTTCTCTGCTTGAAGCACTGTGTTATCCTCATTGTACTCTGCTGTTGTCCTCTATACCTATAATTATAGCCCATTTGGTTGTAGATGATTGAAACCTAGTCTGAAACTAGCTTAAACTAAGGGACTGTGTTTGCTCACAAAAATGGGAAGTCCAGGAATGTTCAGGGTGTTAAACATACATAGAGCTGGGGGTGAGACCATGCCATTAAGACACCTTTTCACTGTCTTAATATCTCAACTCTAGTTTTCTTTTTTGGCTTCATTCTTAGCCAGACTTTCCCCTAATTGTGACAAAGTGGCCCAAGGCAATTCTGTTCTCATATTATAACCACAGTTGTGTTCTTAGTTCAATGAACATGCCTCATCTCAGATAGTTTCCCATCACTTTGAACAGGGAGCAAGGTCGTCTCATTGACTAGGGATGGATTTTGTGATTATTTACTTGTGCCATAGACAGGCAGAAGGATCAGTTTATAATAATTCCTTGGGACAGATTGACTTTAAAAGTGCAAAATTCCATAAATAGAAGGGTGAAAGGAAACACATGTTGAAGATGCAAAGCTGTAGCCATCAGCGTCCAGCATAGAGCTTATCAAAGGTTGTCATTATGTGGTTTTTGACCTTCTTCATTATAGCTCTGTGAGAAATAGGATTGTTCACTACTGTATATCTAGTGTCTATTACAGCTTGTTATTTGTATTAAGAAGTACACACATATTTGTTTATGGAATGGTCCTATTTAATCTTAACACTTTAGATTTTTTTCTTCTTTTTAAAAAGGAACTGTGACTCCGAGATTTTGTAATCCATCAATAGTCATACAGATTATATGTTATGACCTGGTATAATATACAGATATTTATTTTAAAAAGTTACTAAAATTGTTTTTATAAATGTTATAGTTAATACAGAGACCTGTGTGGATCTAGAAACCTTCATGGGTTTGTTGCTGTTCAGTTGTTCAGTCGTGTCGGACTCTGCAACTCCATGGACTGCAGCATGCCAGGCTTACCTGTCCACCACCACCACCCAGAGCTTGCTCAAATTCATGTGCATTGTCACTGAGACCTTGCAACCGTCTTGTTCTCTGTCATCCTCTTCTCCTCCTTCCTTCAGTCTTTCCCAGCATCAGGGTCTTTTCCAATCAGTTGGCTCTTGGCATCAGTTCAGTTCAGTCACTCAGTCGTGTCCGACTCTTTGTGACCACATGGACCGCAGCATGCAGGCTTCCCTGTCCATCACCAACTCACTTCGCATCTGGTGACTGAAGTATTGGAACTTCAGCTTCAGCATCTGTCCTTCCAATGAATATCCAGGACTGATTTCCTTTAGGATGGACTGGTTTGAACTCCTTGCAGTCCAAGGGATGCACAGAGTCTTCTCCAACACCACAGTTCAAATGCATCAGTTCTTTGGCATTCTACCTTCTTTATGGTCCAACACTCACATGACTACTGGGAAAATCATAGCTTTGACTAGATGGACCTTTGTCAGCAAAGTAATGTCTCTGCTTTTTAATATGCTATCTAGGTTGTTCATAGCTTTTCTTCCAAGGAGCAAGTGTCTTTTAATTTCATGTCTGCAGTCATCATCTGCAGTGACTTTGGAGCCCAAGAATATACAGTCTCTCACTGTTTCCATTGTTCCCCATCTGTTTGCCATGAAGCAATGGGACCAGATGCCGTAATCTTAGTTATCTGAATGTTGAATTTTAAACCAACATTTTCACTCTTCTCTTTCAGTTTCATCAAGAGGCTCTTTAGTTTCTCTTCACTATCTGCCATAAGGGTGGTATCATCTGCATATCTGAAGTGATTGATATTTCTCCCGGCAATCTTGATTCCAGCTTGTGCTTCATCCAGCCCATCGTTTCTCATATAAGTTAAATAAGCAGGGTGACGATAACAGGCTTGATGTACTCCTTTCCCAATTTGTAACCAATCCATTGTTCCATGTCCGGTTCTAACTGTTGCTTCTTGACCTGCATACAGATTTCTCAAGAGGCAGGTAAGGTGGTCAGGTATTCCCATCTCTTGAAGAATTTTCCACAGTTTGTCATGATCCATGTAGTGAAGACTTGAGTGTAATCAACGAAGCAGAAGTTTTTCTGGAACTCTTGATTTTTCTGTGGTCAGTTCACATATTGTTGAAGCTTAGCTTGGAGAATTTTGAGCATTACTTTTCTAGCGTGTGAAATGGGTACAATCGTGTGGTAGTTTGAACATTCTTTGGCATTGTCCTTCTTTGGGATTGGAATGAAAACTGACTTTTTCCAGTCCTGTGGCCACTACCAAGTTTTCCAAATTTGCTGTCATATTGAGTGTAACACTTTCACAACATCATATTTTTTTAAATCATGGGTTTAGTGACTTACAACTTCCATCAGTATACTTATTATGTATCTCTTGATTTGTTTCTAGGCATAGCACTAAAAATTTCCTTTAGAAGTTAGTCATATTTTACAATATAATGTTAATATGTCAGAAAAAAATAACTGTAGTGAACCACAAGAACCAAACTAGTAGGTCAATTGCCTATTTTGGAAATAAGTAACACTAAACTAATGCTTGCCTCTCCCTTTGAAATCCTAGCCTCAATGAAGTTTGACGTGACCATAAGGGAACAACCAAGGGGACCAGAATGAAACTCATACTAGCCATTGTGCTTTATCTGATTATATCAAATGTTAAAGTAATGCTGTCCTTAAAACTATGTAATGGGTATAAAGGCAAGCAACCATGTCAGGTTCATACACATAATATCTAATCTGGTCTTAATCCAATGAAACATATGTAGAGAGATATAAGGAACCTATTATCTAAGAAAATTGCTTCTATATTTTACTCCTTGGTATTTCTGGGCCTGAACATTCAAGAATTTAGATTTATATATTATTTACTTGAGAAGCTGTGTATTATAAATATGGGTGAGTATTGATGCATTTCTGATCCTCAGTTCTCAGTTGTTTTATAATTTTCGGCTCTTTTTTAATTGATTTATAATATATTACTTTCACACGTGGAGCATAATGATTCAATATTTTTAAAGATTATACTCCATTTAAAGTTATAACAAAGCGATGGCTACATTTCCTGTGTTGTACAATATATCCTGTGGCTTATCTATGTTATACATAGTAGTTTGTATCTTGCCCCTTCCTCTTCCTTTTATGCTCTTAAAACAACATAAAACCGTCCACTTTGCTTCACTAATCTTCTTTTATGTTTCTTGCAGCAATCTGAATGTCTGTTAATAATTATTCACTTTACAGTCCATATATTTGTCAAAACCGTATCCATGAGTGTTTATATTCTTAATATAGGTTGACTCCATAACTAGCATTTGATACCATACATATTTTTATTTCTATACAAATAGCTGTGGCTGACCGCCTCACCCATCGCTTATTCAGTCTTCTTGTGGATTTTGTCATCATGGCAAAAGAGCTGTGTGAACTTATTAGCAATTTTGGCTGCAGTCTCTTTTGGAATGTTTGTTTTCCTTAGAGACTCACAGCCGGCAAAAAAAATCACAGTCCCCTTCAGCAACCTATGCTTCCCTGAAATATTGGCTTTGACAAGCCTGCAGGGGTGAGAAATAATTTTGTGCATGAGGGTTTGCACTTCATGGGTGTCTTTCTGAGTTTATTACCAGAAGGAAATTGAAAAAAAGCCATTCTCACCCTTACTTGAAACCACGCGATGACGTGACCATAGTGCTGAATGTGATTCACTCAGCTTTGGGGAAAGTCTACACTGAGCGCTCACTTAGAAACTAGTAGCTGACACTAATTTGATTGGATATATTGGTATAAATATCACTAACTCTGATAATTGGCTACTGTCTCCTTCCAGAACTTTTAATGATCTCTGAAATCATCTTTCTCTTGTTTTGGGCTATCAAATTACATTCTAGTTAGTAGACGAAGCTGTCTCTGATGCCAGCATCTTCTTGCCTCTGGATGAGCTGCATCTTAGAATGCTATGTCTTACCCCTCTTCATAAAACTCATCAGAAAACACTTTTTCTGCACAGTTGTTTAATATTTAAGAAGAGCTCTTTCCAGAGGGATCTGCAAGCCATCCTGATATTTGTAAACACCGTTGTGTGGTCTTTTGAAAATAATATAGTTGTTTTACCATGGGGAAAAATAAAATAACCAAAAGGGGAAGGATACATCTTTAACATATGTTTAGGTATAAGTAAATAAATATATTTTTCTAAAGCCAAGAAGCAAGTGATATTTATTATGTCACACCATGGAATATAGGGTTTGAAAGATACTCAAATACTCTGTCAAATACTTTGAAAAACTGAGCTGTCTAAGCTTAAAACAGACAGAATATTTGAAGTCAACCACAAATTGAAATGTCCCAGAAATCTTTTATCAATTGGGCCTTATGTTCACTCTTGTAATAAAGAGGCTTTTGGAGTTTATATGCCACAGTCTAATAGGTGACTGTTTAATGGGATTTACATTCACTCAAACAAAATTAGGCTGGTAAAAGACAATGCAACATGCTGTAATATAAATGGGACTGACGGCAGAATTAAATGTTTGTGGAAACAGGGCAGCAGATCTATCAAGAGCTAATTAGACAGAGAGTTCAGAGGCAGGCTTGGAAGTAAACAGTATCAACAAAGAAGGAAGGAGAGCAAGAATGGAGGGGAAAAAAGACCTTTTGTGCAGGGAAGAAAAAGAACTATACAAAAGTGATTTAATTAGAAACTCAGATGGAGTCTCTCTCTGAGAAAAACTTATATGTTTCCTGAACCTGTTGATAATATTAAGTTGAATAATAACTTTGATAAATTATTGTGTGCCTAAGTAGTTCTTTGCTGTAATTGGTATTTGAATATTTGGCTTTCATAGTGTTCTACTTCTACGTGGTAACTTTACTAGCTGTGCTCACTTTATCCAGAAAAACAAATTTTTTTTTGAAGTTTATCTTTGAAGTTTTTCTAGCAGAAAAAAGTATTACTGAGATAATGTTAGAAATTTGGGATCTCAGTAAGGAAGAATAAAGGATAAAATTGCTAGTGAATAAAAACATGAAAAATAACAACTTTGAAAATATTAATTAAAAAATTCAAATTATAATGAGCAAAATCTTTACTGTAGTGTTTCACTATCGTCACTATTCTTTGGGTGAACCATTGAGTTGGGGAAAGGATTTAGCCTTTGGTAGAGCTAAGGAACTGTTCTGATGAAACGAATCAGGATCTATATGCTTGATATTTAATGTAGTACAGCCTGATTACTCGATTCACTTTCTTTTTTAAACTCAAATTCAGCAGCTAAATCAGCATTGCATAAATCATTTTCCATTTAAGAAAAAGTATTTAATGAATATTTTAGAGTTGGAAATTGTTTTTCACAGTGTAAGGGGTGATGTATATCTTGTTTTGCATGAAACCAAAAGTAAATCAGAAACACCTCAGGGTATTTGCATTCTGCAAAGAATACATCTTAATTATAATAATCCTTTTGATTTGTTGAGAATTCCTATCCACTTCACAGCTTTATTGTAAAGATAAAGCGTGCTAATATATGTGAAAGTGCTTTGAGAGCGGTTGAGTACTATTCATATTATGTGATATCATAACAGAATCTCTAAACATCTATGAGAAACTGTTGCTATGCTGATGGGCACACAAATTCTTAAATGACAAATATTATAGTAAGTAATTAAACTCAGTTCAACTCAGACTTATTATGTTTTTGCCTCCTGCACTACACAAACAAAGAATTGTTCTACAGACATGTTCTAGAATGTTTGTGCTTTGGTTAATCCATGAAATCCATGGTTTGTGTTACTGTCAGCAGTTAATGCCCTGAGATTGCTTTATTCTTTAATGAAAAGATCAGTAAGATTAGAATTGTTTTGTCCCCGGCATGGAAACAGACCAAGTACGAATGCCCAGTTTCTCTTGGTGAAGTTCCAATCTGTCTCTGACCCAGAAATATAGGTGGTATTTGGCAGTCTGTCTACTCCCTTGTGACAAAGACATCTATCATGCCTGTTTGTAAAAGAGAGAAACCGGATTGGGTCAATTTTGCAATGGGTGCATTTTGCTTCTAAACATCCTAAACTTATAAGACAGTATCCTCTTAACTTTCAGTTGTACTACTACGGTCTTCGAAACTTGGCTAATCACCCAAATCACCTGGGGAGACACTTCAAATTAACAAATTCCCAGGCAGCTTCCCTGGAGATTATGATTCAATGGGTCTGAGGTGGAGCCAGAAAAATCTCAAGTGACACTAATGGTTACAGAAGTTAGTCAGATTGGGAAAAACAATGTTGAGTGGTGTAAAATAGATTCCGTTACTTTTGCCCATGTGAATAACAAGCATATCATTTACTCTTGCCTTGAAATGTTTCTGAGATAAATGTGATGGACAGTCTGGTTATGTACGTGACTTCAGATGGGTGACATCTCTCAGAGTCTGTTTCATTCTGTAATAAATTAGGGTGATAATACCATATCACAGGATGTTGTGATGATAAAGACAGATACAAGGAAAGTGATTTCAAGAGTTCAGTGAGCTACTTTAGCCTGATCATTTTTAACAACTGTGACTGGTATTTGGGAAAAAGGATAACCATGCATTTCTTAAAATTTTTATTTGTGTTAGTCAGCGTTACCCATTCAATTTTATCACTTGCCCAAGCTCTCTGTGTTCCAGCCATCTGGGTAACTCTGGTTTCTTTCAATTCTTTGCCATCTTGTTCTCGCCTTACAAGGCAGTGCATTATTTCTGGAAAATTTCTGCATTAAAAGCCCTGGAGTCTCTATGGCACACTATTTGGTTCATTAAATACCACAAAGCTTAAATTAGTATATCATTTGTCCATCATTTCCCAAACAGCATTGTTCTGTTCATCTGAATTCTCTGCCTACAGGTGTGACACAGTAGAATTTTTTGTTTATTTACCTTTCAAAATAGTAACCAGGGCAATTTGTGCAACTCTGCTTCAATGTGTTATAAAATCAGTTGTCTAGGTAAATAAATAAATTGTCTAATCCAGGCTGCAAAATCTATGCCATTCATCCGAGGATGAATTTATAAAATTGAAAGATCTATGTCTGTATCCGTATCTACCTGTCTATATATCTTGTGTGCTAGGATGTAAAAATATATTTTAAAATTATTTGATGTCATACCTAACATTGCACTAAACAATTTGATCGTAGAAGTTATGTTTTAGAAAAAGGCCCAGTTCTTAGATTAGCAGAACGTTCTCTGATGGTCATTATGTAATCCTAAAATAAACTATTCTGCTATTTAGACTATGTCACACAATGTAACGCTACCCGTATAAAAAAATAACCTGGCAGGAGTTCAGGGATAACTTTTTTCCAACTTCCTCATTTTATAGGTAGGGGAAATGAAGCCCAGACATCTAAAGTGATTATAAACTTGGTCATAAAGTGACTCAGTGAGAGCTGGGACTAGAACCTGTGGTAAGGCTGACTAATACAAATAATATTTTAAAGAGATTCATGGTTACAAAGAAAGTGGATGGTTTCCATTTCCCAAATATCTGTATTTGACTAGGTGCGGCATTAATTCAGAAGAAAGTCTTTAGTTTGATAAGAGATTATGATTTCAGAGAACACTTGTCACCCATTGCATGCCTTTTAAATGATACACTAATTCCTACAACATCTGACTATATTTTGAATATGATGGAAGGAAAAAGGCAAATGTCATCAGGATCGTTTAAAGAAAATCTGCTAAATTATATTGATGAAACTAGTAAACTAATTAGAGTTAGAAGAGAATTTTAGATCTTTGACCCTTTCAAATGACTTTTAAAATTTTAATTGTGCTGTTTAGAACAAGAAAAATAAGGGCTATTGATACTACTGAGGCAGGCGGGAAGAACAGTTTCAGTACGTAATACCTATAGAAATGTGATTTTTCTCGCCATTTTTTATCACCATTGTGTGTTCTGTTAGTTGCTCAGTTGTGCACGACTCTTTGCAACCCCTGGTGGGATGGAAGCCCACCAGGCTCCTCTGTCCATGAAATTCTTCAGGCGAGAATACTGCAGTGGGTAGCCATTCCCTCTCCAAGGCAATCTTCTCGACCCAGGGACCAAACCTGGGTCTATTGCATTGCAGGAAGATGCTTTACCATCTAAGTCACCAGGGAAGCCCATTTAATTACAGTTTTATCCCCTCAATGTTGTGTGTGTGAGTGTGTGTGTGTGTGTGTGTGTTTGTTGTCAAAAATGAAGACTAAAAGAGTACAGAACTAAGTGAGTCAAATCCACTGGCCCAGTTCTGACTGTTTTGGTCATGTGTAAGTCACCTACCCTCTCTAACCCTCAGTTTCTGATATCTGCAATGGAAGATTTGAGTGAGTAGATTTTCAGGGCTCCATCTGGTTCTCACAGTCTGTTTCCAAGTCTTTAGACCTTCTTTAAGTTTAATTCCATTTCTTATTCTTTCATTACAAATTCTACAGGTGTTTATTTGTTTTATTTTTTCTTTTTTTCCTTCTTCTTCACTGTGGCTTACTTCTTTCTAATAGCTAATTCTATTGCTCTACAATCAACTTTGGGGTGAATAAGGTTATCTGACCACAACATTCCAAGTAAAAATTACTGCTCACTTCAGGAAAAAAAGGATGAAAGACATCTAAGACAAGTCTGTGAGCAGCTGTTTTTATCAATAAGTTTAAAAAGTGATTGATCAAACTTTAGCCTGATTTGTTATTAAAAAGTTAAAATATTGAATATTGATTTTTTTCACACTTGTCATTGGGGAAAACTATTTATTAATACTTCATTCTTCTTTAACCTTCCAGCATGTGTTAAAGATTTTTGATTTCTTTCAAATAGTAAAAATGAATTAACTATTCTGAGTCCAGGTGTCTTGATGTAAGGTACATGGGTTTGACAAAAAATTATTTTCATGTCTTACCTTAAAAATATGTTGGTTGCTATAGGAACAAGTCAATGAGCATGTGCTACTAGTAAAAATTGCCTATATACCTAACTATTGCTACATTTGTGAGATGGCTAGTGTTCACACTGGTAATGAACTACTGCCTTCATTGTTGATTCAGTCTGTGTTGGCATCACATTGTGATTTAGGATCTTGTTTTATTTTCAAGCAATCTATTTGGCATCAGTTCTTTTTTAACAAAATTGTTTTTTCCATTGTAATTCACTTATAAAGACCAAAAATTATTCTATAGGTTGGTTGAGCTTTGTTAAAAATGAGTAAGTTGAAAATGAATGGATGAAGGGAGTCATAAGGTAAACCAACCAATCAGAATCTGATAAATGAATGAATATGCTGTCTGAACTGCTATCTGAATCATCTCATTAAAAAAATAAAAGAATATAGGAGTGACTTTTCTCACTCAAATTTCATTGGTAAATATTACTTGGTGTTTTTTAACAGAAAAATAAATAAATAATGAAACTGTCCAGTTGAGTGTGGGTGAGAAACAATTAAAATTTTGCATAAAAGTCTAGAAAGATTTTGTGCTCAGATTGCTTTTATAAGTGTCTTTGTTCACTTTGGGGCTTCCCTAGTGGCTCAGACAGTAAAGAATCTCCATGCAATGTGGGAGACCAGGGTTTGATCTGGACTGGGAGGCTACCCTGGAGAAGGGAATGGCTACCTACTTCAGTATTCTCACCTGGAAATTCCATGGACACAGAATCCTGGCAGGGAACAGTCCATGGAGTCGCAAGGAGTTGGACACAGCAAAGTGACTAACACTTTTCCCACTTTAAAGAATAATTGCAAATCATAGATGATGTATCATGGATATGATTTGGTCAAGAAAGTGCAGATTTTGGCTTCTTATCATTTATCCATCCATTCATTCAATAAAGAACATAGGGTCAATGTCTGTTGTTATGTGCCAGGCACTGTTCTGGGAAGTTGTAGAAGTGAGCAAAACTGACAAAATTATGGATTCTCATGGTACATATTTAAGTGGGGTGATAGCGGAGACAGACAAAAAAAAGAGTTCACAGTTCTTTTAGGAGAAATAATTGTCGTCTAAAACTTTAGAGTATAATCACATTTATATTTTACAATTAAGCATTTTTAGCCTATTTATGTGAGAACTTTCCTAGATTAAAATACTGTCCTTAATTTAAGTACCCTCTTTAGAAACTAATGACCTGTGCATTCTTGAGATTCCAATTTAATTTTAAAGGCAAAAGTATGTATTCCAGCACAAACAATGAAAATGATTAAGTTTCACCAACTTTTGAAAGAAAATTAAGTCTCTGATATTGGCATATTTTTGAAGTAGGATGATCCCACTGGTCCTTTGACTAATTAGAAAAGCAAAAGTTATCTCATTAAATTAATATGAAGACAGAGAGAAAAATTGATAGGATTAGAAGGAACAGAAATAAGATATGATGGTCTATGAATTAGCCTTTGAATCATTATGAACACTTATTGCTTTGATGATAATAAGTGTGCAGCTGATTTTCTTTAATAAAATAAGATTGTTAAATTACAAAATTATGAAATATAGACCATATCACCCCTTTCACCCTCTTTCAACATTCCCATTGCAAATAGAAATCTGCAACATTCTACAATTTGCAAGATATTTAAATATTTTCCTTATGAAATTTTAGTAGTGCTAAGAAGTAGATTTAAATAGAGTTGACATACTTAGATAAGTTTAGCAACAAACATTAAATATGATATTTTATAGCTAGATCATTATATTATTGTCTGCAAAAATCCTAGAGAACAAAAGAAATTTAGTTCAAATGGAGACATTCTCCTACTCTCTTCTACTCTCACAATTTATTATCTTTATGTTTATTTAATAATTGATATTTTGCATTAAAGTGCACAGATTCACATTAAATGGACAATGTTTAATGACTCTGATATAATTAATTTTGAAATAATTTCTTACCAATGCACATTTTATAATCTGCAAGGTACATGCAAAGGAAATAGTCCAAACCTTTTATGATCCTTGAGGTATTGTTAGAGCCTGTACCACTGACATAGATCCAGAATGGAGCTCCAGAGTCCAAACAAACACTATAAGTGATTAATTTTCTGTATGTGGGTGCATGTTAATTGGATTTTTAAAGAGACTAACTATACTAGGAACTGAGGCAAGTCAAGTTTTCTTACAAGTATTGTTATATTTGTTTAAATAATCTGGGGATTTTTCTAAAGATTGCTTTTCTAACTTACATCATAAAATAACAGCTGCCAAATGTACCTACCTTTTAAAACTGTAGTTTTGAGGTATAGTAAAAGTCTAGAAAGGTTGTTTTGTGTGATTTGCTGATTTTAGCTAGTCTGTGCTTTTGCATAGAAGAATTATCAAATATGAAGTGACAGAGAAGCAGAATGTAAGTGTGCAAAGAAAGCCATGTTAGTACTGGCGTTGCCCAAAATCAATCAGATCTGCTTGACCCAGTGTGGTTTTCTTATGTGAAACACTAAAGCTGTGCTGTTGTCCCCATCAGTGAAAAGACCATAAGGCTTTCATTGTATAAATACAGAATTTTATCCATCCATCTCTGTTTTATTAGAGTATAAATTCAATTATATTTGACACAGCTAAAAAGAAATCTTCAAATTGCCCATTACACAAAATGAGGGACCCTCGTGCTGACTAATTGGCCCATGAACAGAAATAAAATGTCACATACATTATGGCAGTTTCTACAGATTATAGCTACTATGATTTTATGTCATACATTTTATATGGACATAGAATAAACAAAATTCCAACAGCAACAAAAGCACTTTGTGTCCTTCCATATTTCGAAGTATATATCGGGTTGTGGCTTAAGAAGTCTTGTCATATTTTGAAAACATTAGTGTCCACTGTTGAAAAGGTCTGAGATTTTTAAAAAATAAATCAGAGGAGATTAATTTGATAATGACATTTATCGCAATGAAGTTTTTAGTGAAGGGTAGCCATTATCAGGTATCGTCAACGTATTACTACTGATAACACAATGATTTAAAATAAAAGTATATATCTACCAAAACACATTTTAAAGAATAATAATCATTATTTTTCCATTTTAAAATTCTGCTATTTATTTAATAAAAAAACATTTCATTCATTGGACATATATTTATGAAGCATCAACTGTGTCCTTTTCTGGGCTTCCATAGTTCAGTTGGTAAACAATCCGCCTGCAATGCAGGAGATCCCAGTTCAATTGCTGGGTTGGGAACATCTGCTGGAGAAGGGATATGCTACCCACTCCAGTATTCTCAGGCTTCCTTTGTGTCTCAGCTGGTAAAGAATCTGCCCACAACGCAGGAAGCCTGGGTTCAGTCCCTGGGTTGGGAGGATGCCCTGGAGAAAGGAAAGGCTGGAGAATATACTGGAGAATACTCCAGTATTCTGGCCTGGAGAATTCCATGGACTTGTAAAGTCCATGGGGTTGTAAAGACCTTTTCTAGATGTTGGATTGTATGTCCTTTTCTAGATTTTGGATCTGTATTGGCATAGATGTAAATAGCAAAGAGAGGGGACCTTGAGACCAGAGAGGAAAAGAAAGTAATAAATGTATAGGTGATACAAAAGTTATTTCCATATAGTGGTAGGTTTTTAATGGGGTGATCTGTAAAGACCTTTCCTTAGAGGTGATATGTAAACTGAGACTTGAAGAACAAGTAGCAGCCAGCTATAGTAAGATCAGGTGGTTTGTTAGGATCCAAATATTCCAGGCTCTATAATAGGCCATGGAAATACAATAATTGATAAAAGAACTCACAGTCAGTATATTTTGCTTATTTATTTGGGTGTGAACTCATTTGGAATCCATTGTGGTCACAAAGTCCCATGAGTTCGGTAAAGAATACTTAAAACAAAATTAAGTGAATGAACTGGCACAAGTTTAAAAGTTGGGGTTTACTATTACCTCTTCTCATATATATTGCTTATTAACATGATGTATGGTTTTAGGTTTTTCTTATCAAGGATGCTTAAAGTTCATAGTACTGGAAATACTTCTCTTGATCTTTTCTGTCAAAGTGTCTTGCAGCCCACTGCTCTTAAATCTCCCTGCCAACTTATTTCTAATATACCTCATTCTCCCTAGCTTGCTGACTATTCTCTCACGTGATAAATAACTCTGCCTTATCAAGGTCAGTTGGAAAGGCCCCTTTTACATATCTCATAAATTTTAGCCAGGTGCCACTGATATGAGATTAATGTAATGGCACCATGGCAAGCACTCAGGCTTGTCTTAATTATGCTAAGGTTGCCGGTTCACCGTTTCTCTTCATCTGTCTCCTGCTTTAGGGAACACTAAACACTATGTCATTAGATTGTCTGTTCCACAACATTGGCTCTTTGCATTTACAAAGTCATCAGATGGCTTATGACATAGCTTTTCTAAGAAATTAAATTAAACAAATAATGAAAACAAAAATTAGGGGTAAAGTGGCTGAAAAAGAAAAAAGGTTGAAATTGTAACCAAAGAAGAAAAAAATCCTCTGTTTCATGGTAATGTTCCTCTGACCAACGGCCTACTTAACCAATCACTGGGGAAATTCTGGCTCTGAGTGATCTCAGGCATGGATAATTATGAGTTTTTTTAACTTTTAAGAATAAAGACCCTTCAGGTATGCTATTGGCCATGATCCACAGTCACATTCTCAGAAACCTTTCTTCCTAGCCTCCGTTCTCTTTGCGAACGACTAGTTTCCAGGGGAGGCTATCGCTGAGCCATATGTCCTACATTGGTGTTTAATTACCTCATCTATTTTTGCTTAAATTCCTCATCTCCTCTCCAAAAGGCATGCCAGCTTAGTATCTTGTTGAATTTGGGAGCAAAACAGATCACTGCCCTGGGTTTTCGAATTTGTGAAGATTTTCTTTGATTCTGCTCCCTAGATATGAATATGCTTTCTTATCAGGGAATAGATATCTAATGTGGCATCTTCCCTTAATTTCTTAATTCAAGTCAAAATCTTTTTTGAATGACTGCTGTGTACCAGGGCCTCTGCTCAACCGTGGGGACACATGTAAATAAAACACAGTCAATCTCATGGCCTGTGGGATGAAGACAATATTTTGTCTGTGATGAAATGATTTGAGAGAATAATGCTTTGATTAGTTATTAATATATGAACCCTGGAACCACATTTCTTACGTTTAAATTCTGCCTCTACCACTTAGTTGTTATGTGACTTCTGACAAGTTAGTTAACTTTTTTGTACCTTATTTTCTCATCTCCAAAGTATGAGTCATACTGACCTGCTAGAGTTATTTTAACGACACAGGAAGAATATAAAAGTGTATGGATCCGTGGTTGACTCAGTTAAGTACTATAGAGTGTTGGCTATTACTATATGGATTCTTCTTAAAACCACTATTTCACAATGTACTTCTATGTGTTTGCTTTGCAAGCATTTTTTTTTTTAATTTTTTTTTTCCAGTGGGTTTTGTCATACATTGATATGAATCAGCCATGGATTTACATGTATTCCCAATCCCGATCCCCCCTCCCACCTCCCTCTCCACCCGATTCCTCTGGGTCTTCCCAGTGCACCAGGCCGGAGCACTTGTCTCATGCATCCCACCTGGGCTGGTGATCTGTTTCACCATAGATAGTATACATGCTGTTCTTTTGAAATATCCCACCCTCACATTCTCCCACAAAGTTCAAAAGTCTGTTCTGTATTTCTGTGTCTCTTTTTCTGTTTTGCATATAGGGTTATCATTATCACCTTTCTAAATTCCATATATATGTGTTAGTATGCTATAATGTTCTTTATCTTTCTGGCTTACTTCACTCTGTATAATGGGCTCCAGCTTCATCCATCTCATTAGGACTGGTTCAAATGAATTCTTTTTAATGGCTGAGTAATATTCCATGGTGTATATGTACCACAGCTTCCTTATCCATTCATCTGCTGATGGGCATCTAGGTTGCTTCCATGTCCTGGCTATTATAAACAGTGCTGCGATGAACATTGGGGTGCACGTGTCTCTTTCAGATCTGGTTTCCTCAGTGTGTATGCCCAGAAGTGGGATTGCTGGGTCATATGGCAGTTCTATTTCCAGTTTTTTAAGAAATCTCCACACTGTTTTCCATAGCGGCTGTACTAGTTTGCATTCCCACCAACAGTGTAAGAGGGTTCCCTTTTCTCCACAGCCTCTCCAGCATTTATTGCTTGTAGACTTTTGGGTAGCAGCCATCCTGACTGGCGTGTAATGGTACCTCATTGTGGTTTTGATTTGCATTTCTCTGATAATGAGTGATGTTGAGCATCTTTTCATGTGTTTGTTAGCCATCTGTATGTCTTCTTTGGAGAAATGTCTGTTTAGTTCTTTGGCCCATTTTTTGATTGGGTCATTTATTTTTCTGGAATTGAGCTGCAGGAGTTGCTTGTATATTTTTGAGATTAATCCTTTGTCTGTTGCTTCATTTGCTATTATTTTCTCCCAATCTGAGGGCTGTCTTTTCACCTTACTTATAGTTTCCTTTGTAGTGCAAAAGCTTTTAAGTTTCATTAGGTCCCATTTGTTTAGTTTTGCTTTTATTTCCAATATTCTGGGAGGTGGGTCATAGAGGATCTTGCTGTGATTTATGTTGGAGAGTGTTTTGCCTATGTTCTCCTCTAGGAGTTTTATAGTTTCTGGTCTGACATTTAGATCTTTAATCCATTTTGAGTTTATTTTTGTGTATGGTGTTAGAAAGTGTTCTAGTTTCATTCTTTTACAAGTGGTTGACCAGTTTTCCCAGCACCACTTGTTAAAGAGGTTGTCTTTTTTCCATTGTATATCCTTGCCTCCTTTGTCAAAGATAAGGTGTCCATAGGTTCGTGGATTTATCTCTGGGCTTTCTATTCTGTTCCATTGATCTATATTTCTGTCTTTGTGCCAGTACCATACTGTCTTGATGACTGTGGCTTTGTAGTAGAGTCTGAAGTCAGGCAGGTTGATTCCTCCAGTTCCATTCTTCTTTCTCAAGATTATTTTGGCTATTCGAGGTTTTTTGTATTTCCATACAAATTGTGAAATTCTTTGGTCTAGTTCTGTGAAAAATACAGTTGGTAGCTTGATAGGGATTGCATTGAATCTATAGACTGCTTTGGGTAGAATAGCCATTTTGACAATATTGATTCTTCCAATCCATGAACACGGTATGTTTCTCCATCTGTTTGTGTCCTCTTTGATTTCTTTCATCAGTGTTTTATAGTTTTCTATGTATAGGTCCTTTGTTTCTTTAGGTAGATATACTCCTAAGTATTTTATTCTTTTTGTTGCAATGGTGAATGGTATTGTTTCCTTAATTTCTCTTTCTGTTTTTTCGTTGTTAGTATATAGGAATGCAAGGGATTTCTGTGTGTTAATTTTATATCCTGCAACTTTACTATATTCGTTGATTAGCTCTAGTAATTTTCTGGTAGAGTCTTTAGGGTTTTCTATATAGAGGATCATGTCATCTGCAAACAGTGAGAGTTTTACTTCTTCTTTTCCTATCTGGATTCCTTTTACTTCTTTTTCTGCTCTGATTGCTGTGGCCAGAACTTCCAACACTATGTTGAATAGTAGTGGTGAGAGTGGGCACCCTTGTCTTGTTCCTGATTTCAGGGGAAATGCCTTCAATTTTTCACCATTGAGGGTGATGCTTGCTGGGGGTTTGTCATATATAGCTTGTATTATGTTGAGGTATGTTCCTTCTATTCCTGCTTTTTGGAGAGTTTTAATCATAAATGAGTGTTGAATTTTGTCAAAGGCTTTCTCTGCATCTATTGAGATAATCATATGGTTTTTATCTTTCAATTTGTTAATGTGGTGTATTACATTGATTGATTTGCGGATATTAAAGAATCCTTGCATTCCTGGGATAAAGCCCACTTGGTCATGGTGTATGATTTTTTTAATATGTTGTTGGATTCT
Organism: Cervus elaphus; assembly: GCF_910594005.1. Taxonomy (NCBI): domain Eukaryota; kingdom Metazoa; phylum Chordata; class Mammalia; order Artiodactyla; family Cervidae; genus Cervus; species Cervus elaphus. Next base: position 34,271,610 of record NC_057822.1, read on the forward strand.
GTTTGCTAGAATTTTGTTAAGGATTTTTGCATCTATGTTCATCAGTGATATTGGCCTGTAGTTTTCTTTTTTTGTGGCATCTTTGTCTGGTTTTGGAATTAGGGTGATGGTGGCCTCATAGAATGAGTTTGGAAGCTTACCTTCATCTGCAATTTTCTGGAAGAGTTTGAGTAAGATAGGTGTTAGCTCTTCTCTAAATTTTTGGTAGAATTCAGCTGTGAAGCCATCTGGTCCTAGGTTTTTGTTTGCTGGAAGATTTCTGATTACAGTTTCGATTTCCTTGCTTGTGATGGGTCTGTTAAGATCTTCTATTTCTTCCTGGTTCAGTTTTGGAAAGTTATACTTTTCTAAGAATTTGTCCATTTCATCTAAGTTGTCCATTTTATTGGCATAGAGCTGCTGGTAGTAGTCTCTTATGATCCTTTGTATTTCAGTGTTGTCTGTTGTGATCTCTCCATTTTCATTTCTAATTTTGTTAATTTGGTTTTTCTCTCTTTGTTTCTTAATGAGTCTTGCTAATGGTTTGTCAATTTTGTTTATTTTTTCAAAAAACCAGCTTTTAGCTTTGTTGATTTTTGCTATGGTCTCTTTAGTTTCTTTTGCATTTATTTCTGCCCTGATTTTTAAAATTTCTTTCCTTCTGCTAACTCTGGGGTTCTTCATTTCTTCCTTCTTTAATTGCTTTAGGTGTAGAGTTAGGTTATTTATTTGGTTTTTTTCTTGTTTCTTGATGTAAGCCTGTAATGCTATGAACCTTCCCCTTAGCACTGCTTTTACAGTGTCCCATAGGTTTTGGGTTGTTGTGTTTTCATTTTCATTCATTTCTATACATATTTTGATTTCTTTTTTGATTTCTTCTATGATTTGTTGGTTATTCAGAAGCGTGTTATTTAGCCTCCATATGTTTGAAGTTTTAACAATTTTTTTCCTGTAATTGAGATCTAATCTTACTGCACTGTGGTCAGAAAAGATGACTGGAATGATTTCAATTTTTTTGAATTTTCCAAGACCAGATTTATGGCCCAGGATGTGATCTATTCTGGAGAATGTTCCGTGTGCACTTGAGAAAAAGGTGAAGTTGATTGTTTTGGGGTGAAATGTCCTATAGATATCAATTAGGTCTAGCTGGTCCATTGTGTCATTTAAGGTTTGTGTTTCCTTGTTAATTTTCTGTTTAGTTGATCTATCCATAGTTGTGAGTGGGGTATTAAAGTCTCCCACTATTATTGTGTTACTATTAATTTCCTCTTTCATACTCGTTAGCGTTTGCCGTACATATTGCGGTGCTCCTATGTTGGGTGCATATATATTTATAATTGTTATATCTTCTTCTTTGATTGATCCTTTGATCATTATGTAGTGTCCTTCTTTGTCTCTTTTCACATCCTTTATTTGAAAGTCTATTTTATCTGATATGAGTATTGCGACTCCTGCTTTCTTTTGGTCTCCGTTTGCATGAAATATTTTTTTCCAGCCCTTCACTTTTAGTCTGTATGTGTCTCTTGTTTTGAGGTGGGTCTCTTGTAGACAGCATATAGGGGTCTTGTTTTTGTATCCATTCAGCCAATCTTTGTCTTTTGGTTGGGGCATTCAACCCATTTACATTTAGGGTAATTATTGATAGGTGTGGTCCCGTTGCCATTTACTTTGTTGTTTTGGGTTCACGTTTATACAACCTTTCTGTATTTCCTGTCTAGAGAAGATCCTTTAGCATTTGTTGAAGAGCTGGTTTGGTGGTGCTGAATTCTCTCAGCTTTTGCTTATCTGTAAAGCTTTTGAATTCTCCTTCATATCTGAATGAGATCCTTGCTGGATACAGTAATCTAGGTTGTAGGTTATTCTCTTTCATTACTTTCAGGACGTCCTGCCATTCCCTTCTGGCCTGGAGGGTTTCTATTGATAGATCAGCTGTTATCCTTATGGGAATCCCTTTGTGTGTTATTTGTTGTTTTTCCCTTGCTGCTTTTAATATTTGTTCTTTGTGTTTGATCTTTGTTAATTTGATTAATATGTGTCTTGGGGTGTTTCGCCTTGGGTTTATCCTGTTTGGGACTCTCTGGGTTTCTTGGATTTGGGTGGCTATTTCCTTCCCCATTTTAGGGAAGTTTTCAGCTATTATCTCCTCGAGTATTTTCTCATGGCCTTTCTTTTTGTCTTCTTCTTCTGGAACTCCTATGATTCGAATGTTGGGGCGTTTCACAGTGTCCCAGAGGTCCCTGAGATTGTCCTCATTTCTTTTGATCCTTTTTTCTTTTTTCCTCTCTGCTTCATTTATTTCCACCATTTTATCTTCTACCTCACTTATCCTATCTTCTGCCTCCGTTATTCTACTCTTGGTTCCCTCCAAAGTGTTTTTGATCTCATTCATTGCATTATTCATTTTTAATTGACTCTTTTTTATTTCTTCTAGGTCTTTATTAAACAGTTCTTGAATCTTTTCAATCTTTGTTTCCAGGCTATTTATCTGCAACTCCATTTTGTTTTCAAGATTTTGGATCATTTTTATTATCATTATTCTAAATTCTTTTTCAGGTAGATTCCCTATCTCCTCCTCTTTTGTTTGACTTGGTGGGCATTTTTCATGTTCCTTTACCTGTTGGGTATTTCTTTGCCTTTTCATCTTGTTTAGATTGCTATATCTGGAGTGGGCTTTCTGTATTCTGGAGGTCTGTGGTTCCTTTTTATTGTGGAGGATTAACCCAGTGGGTGGGGTTAGACGATTGGCTTGTCAAGATTTCCTGGTTAGGGGAGCTTGCGTCAGTGTTCTGGTGCGTGGAAGTTGATTTCTTTTCTTTGGAGAGCAATGGAGTGCCCAGTAATGAGTTTTGAGATGGGTCTATGTGTTAGGTGTGTCCTTGGGCAGCCTGTATGTTGATGTTCAGGGCTATGTTCCTGCGTTGCTGGAGAATTTGCGTGGTATGTCTTGCTCTAAAACTTATTGGCTCTTGGGTGGTGGTTGGTTTCAGTGTAGGTATGGAGGCTTTTGGACGGTCACTTATTACTTAAAGTTCCATGTAGTCAGGAGTTTTCTGGTGTTCTCAGGTTTTGGGCTTAAGTCTCCTGCCTCTGGATTTCAGTTTTATTCTTCCTGTAGTCTCAGGACTTCTCCAACTATACAGCCCTGATAAGAAAACTTCTAGGTTAATGGCTAAAAGATTCTCCCCCGTTAGGGACACCCAGAGAGGTTCACAGAGTTACATGAAGAAGAGGAGAGGGAGGAGGGAGATAGAGATGAACAGGAGGAGAAAAAGGGGGACTCAAGAGGAGAGAGACAGATCTACGCAGCTGTCTGTTCCCAGAGTGTTCTCCGTAGCCCAGTCACCTACAAGGATTCACAGAATTGGATTGGGAAGAGAAGGGGAAAGGAGGAAATAGAGGTGTTCTGAGGTAGAAAACAGAGAGTCAAGATTGGGAGAGAATAATCTTCGGTTTAAAAATAGGGCTTCTCTTCTTTTTTTTTTTTTTGTAAGGTTATAGTGTATTGAAAATGAAAATTAAGGAGTAGTAGAGGAGTACTAGAGGACTTTAAAAGAAATAAGAGAAAAAGAAAAATAGAAAATAGAAGAGAAAAAGGAAAGAAAGAAAAGAAAAAAAGAAAAAGGAAAAAAAGAAAAAAAAAATTTTTTTTTTCCCCCTAATTAAAAAAATCGTAAAAGTCTCCTTTCGAAGACAATGGGCTGCTTTTCTGGGCGCCTGATGACCTCAGCTAGCGATCCGAAGTTGTTTTGCGAAGTTTGCTCTGCGTTCAGTTATTCTTTTGATGAATTTGTAGGAGAGAAAGTGGTCTCCCCGTCCTACTCCTCCGCCATCTTGGCTCCTCCCCTCTTTGCAAGCATTTTTAATGTTATTCATTAGAATTAAAAAAAAATGTGTTCAATAGGTATTGTTACAGATTTCCTGGTTATTTTATGAACGAGTGAGACCTAACTATAAAAGATAAGGTGTGATTATGAGCACAACTAGAAAATAAATATAGAATTTTAATATTTCAAGATACAGCCTTACAACTAGGTGAAAAACTAATGTTGGCCATTGGACAATGTGTCTGTATTGGCAAAATCATTTTTTCCTTTCTTTTTCTAGAAATGGTGAGTGGATACTGTGAAAGAATACTGAGATGGCCAGGAAATCTACATCTTTAAAGTTGTAATAATGATCCTCACTATTCAGTGAACATATGTACATATTTCAGTGAACAACATGCACATTTATATAAATATTTTGATCATTTAACTTGCCAAATAAGTCAAAGGTATAACTTTTATGGTTGGTCCTTTATTTAATAATTTTAAAAAACTATATTTGGGGCTTTCCCTGGTAGTACAACAAGTAAGACTTCGCCTTCCAATGGAGGGGTTGCACGTTCAATGCCTGGTCAGGAAGCTAAAACCCCACATACCTCATGGACAAAAAAACCAGAACATAAAGCAGAATCAGTATTGTAACTAATTCAGTAACAACTTTAAAAATGGTCCAGTCAAAAATAAAATAATATATCTGACAGCTGAGTTGTAAGTAAAATATCATTTTCAGTTCAGTTCAGTCGCTCAGTCATGTCCGACTCTTTGCGACCCCATGAACCACAGCACACCAGGCCTCCCTGTCCATCACCAACTCCTGAAGTCCACCCAAACCCATGTCCATTGAGTCGATGATGCCATCCAACCATCTCATCCTCTGTCGTCCCCTTCTCCTCCTGCCCTCAATCTTTCCCAGCATCAGGTTCTTTTCAAATGAGTCAGCTCTTCACATGAGGTGGCCAAAGTATTGGAGTTTCAGCTTCAGCATCAGACCTTCCAATGAACACCCAGGACTGATCTCCTTTAGGATGGACTGGTTGGATCTCCTTGCAGTCTAAGGGACTCTCAAGAGTCTTCTCCAACACCACAGTTCAAAAGCATCAATTCTTCTATGCTCAGCTTTCTTTATAGTCCAACTCTCACATCCATACATGACCACTGGAAAAAGCTATAGCCTTGACTAAAGGGACTTTTGTTGACAAAGTAATGTCTCTGCTTTTTAATGTGCTGTCTAGGTTGGTCATAACTTTCCTTCCAAGGAGTAAGCGTCTTTTAATTTCATGGCTGCAATCACCATCTGCAGTGATTTTGGAGCCCAGAAACATAAAGTCAGCCACTGTTTCTACTGTTTCCCCATCTATTTGCCATGAAGTGATGGGACTGAATGCCATGGTCTTAGTTTTCTGAATGTTGAGTTTAAAGCCAACTTTTTCACTCTCATCTTTCACTTTCATCGAGAGGCTCTTTCGTTCTTCTTCATTTTCTGCCATAAGGGTCATGTCATCTGCATATCAGAGGTTATTGATATTTTTCCCGGCAGTCTTGATTCCAGCTTGTGCTTCATCCAGCCCAGCATTTCTCATGATGTACTCTGCATATAAGTTAAATAATCAAGGTGACAGTATACAGCCTTGACGTACTCCTTTTCCTATTTGGAACCAGTCTGTTGTTCCATGTCCAGTTCTAACTATTCCTTCCTGACCTATATACAGATCCACAGGAGGCAGGTCAGGTGGTCTGGTATGCCCATCTCCTTCAGAATTTTCCACAGTTTATTGTATTCCACACAGTTAAAAGACTTTGGCATAGTTAATAAAGCACAAATAGATGTTTTTCTGGAACTCTCTTGCTTTTTCGATGATCCAGTGGATGTTGGCAATTTGATCTCCGGTTCCTCTGCCTTTTCTAAAACCAGCTTGAACATCTGCAAGTTCACAGTTCACATATTACTGAAGCCTTTGTTGGAGAATTTTGAGCATTACTTTACTAACACTCTTATTTAATATTATTAAAATAAATCATGAATTCTAAGTACAATGGATTTTTTTCCTGGCTTCATGTAGAGGAGTGAAACATTTTAATATATAGTTGTAAAAACTTAGAATCATTTCTACCCAACATAAAAAGGATTTGATCTCATGTTATAGACTATGGAATCAAATATTGGAACTTAAATTATCAGTATCATTCTTGGTAATTACCACAAGCTGACATATCAGCAATTTATTATGATCCAAATATGTTGGCTGTATGTCAGAATTAAATTCAGTAACATTTTGGCAAAATTTGTGTATGTTTTTATGTGGGGATGTGTATATACACAGGTTGTGTGTGTGTGTGTGTGTGTGTATTTGCAGAAAAGTAATATACTTTTAGCCTATGATACCAATTGATATATTTATTTTTATATTTTATTGCAGTTCAGTTAAATTAACAAACTTACAGCATAGATTTAAAGCCTCAATAAATTTTGATCTATTTGTTACTAGGAATGAAAATTATTCAGTAAATTTAACTTTGATTATCTATACAACTTTACTTCTCATCAGCTTTCTCAAATACAATCTTTCTTGAAGAATCCTTTCTTGGATGCCCCTTCTCACTTGCATTTGAAAAGTTTCCCAGAAAAGGTGGAGATGCTATTGTATTCATAGCACTTAAACAAACAAACAAAAGAAGCTTCAGGGTCTCTTACTGTGTATTTCTAGCTTCCCAGGTGGCTCAAAGGTAAAGAATCCATCTGCCAATGCAGGAGACACAAAGAGATGCGGGTTTGATCCCTGGGTTGCAGGTTCAATTCTGCTCCCTTCCCTTGGAGTAGAAAATGGCAACCCACTTCAGTATTCTTGCCTGGGAAATCTCATGGACAGAGGAGCCTGACAGGTTACAGTCTATGGGGTCGCAGAGAGTCAGACATGACTTTAGAGACTAAGCAGCAACAACAAATTGTGTATCTCATTAATGCAAACCACCTTGCTTAGTTCTATTTCTTACTCTTTTGGTTTTCCCTTATTCCCTTTGCTTTCTAAAAGAATATATTTGGATGAGGAAATATATTCCTCATGGGGAAGCCCATGTCTCATTATTTTAGATCCTTTTTGGGTGATTTAAACAAGCCTTAGAATCTATTAAAGAAAAAAAAAACTAATAATAAGCCAATCCATTGTCTGGAGAAACATAACATGTGGCCATACCTGGTACACAATGAGAAATCTTACCAAATCCATCCACTTCATGCCAACGTCTTACTGAGTGTCTCTTACTGGATATTATGTAATGTGTAGTGTGAAGCAGAAATGTAAAGAAAAAAGAAACACCCTTTGCTTAAGGCATTTTATACTCGTGTGTGTGTGCTCCATTGTGTTTGACTCTTTGCGACCCCATGGACTGTAGCCCCTCTGTCCATGGACTTTTTCAGGCAAGAATACTGGAGTAGGTTGCCATGTCCTACTCCAGGGGACTTTCCTGACCCAGGGATTGAACCAAGTCTTATATCTCCTGCATTGGCAGGCAGGTTCTTTACCACTAGTCCCGCCTGGGAAGCCCTAAGGCAGTTATGATTTCATTACAAAATAGTGTACTTTTCAATTAACTATAATAAAAGCAGAGTCTTGATGAATATGACAGTAGAATAGATGAAATATAGCCTGAAGTTCTGAGAAGGAACAGAATACTTCTCATTGAGGTGATGAGACAAAGCTTCTTGGGAAAGGAAGCATATGAGATGGATGTCCATTGAAGGGTGTTATTTAACATGTAATATTTCTAAATAAAGGAGTATCATGATTAATGTTTAAAGGCATAGAAGTATTTCACACATATCAAGAACTGTCACATATATGTATCATGCTTTTTGAATAATGGTTTATAGCAGCATGGTGATAGAAAATACACACCAGAAAGTTTGATTGAGGAAAATCATGGAAACATTACCTGAATGTTAAGCCAAGTTTTATAAATGGTACACTTTTAGAAATGGGTCACTACTGTCTTTTTCTTTACCATAATCTCAGACTTCTTTTATGAACAGGTAGATAAATCAAGTATATTGGAGAGTACTGAGGTTGAATAGGATAAAATCTGTGTGAAGCTCTGCTTTTCACATCCCAAAGGTTTTTTGTACCCCAAGCATATCCAGTTCAATACTGTTCAGTTGGTCAGTTGTGTCCCATTATTTGCAACCCCATGGACTGTAGCACATCAGGTTTCCCTGTCCTTCACCAACTCCTGAAGCTTTCTCAAACTCTTGTCAGTTGAGTCTGTGATACCATTCAACCATCTCATCCTCTGTCATTCTCTTCTCCGCCTGCCTTCAATCTTTCCCAGCATCACAGTCTTTTCCGATGATCAGGTGGCCAAAGTATTGGAGCTTCAGCTTCAGCGTCTGTCCTTCCAGTGAATATTCAGGACTGATTTCCTTTAGGATCGACTTGTTTGATCTCCTTGCAGTCCAGGGGACTCTCAAGAGTCTTCTCCAACACCACAGTTCAGAAGCATCAATTCTTAGGCGCTCAGCTTTCTTTATGGTCCAACTCTCATATCCATACATGACTATGGAAAAATCATAGCTTTGATTAGATGGACCTTTACTGGCAAAGTAATGTCTCTGCTTTCTAATATGCTGTCTATGCTGGTCATAGCTGTTCTTCCAAGGAGCAACATCTTTTAATTTCATGGCTGTAGTCACCGTCTGCAGTGACTTTGGAGCCCAAGAAATAAAATCTATCACTGTTTCTATTGTTTCCCATTTATTTGCCATGAAGAGATGGGACCACATGCCATGATCTTCTTTTTTTTGAATGTTGAGTTATAAGCCAGCTATTTCACTCTCCTCTTTCACCTTCACCAAGACATTATTTAGTTTCTGTTCGCTTTCTGCCATAAGGGTGGTGTTATCTGCATATCTGAGGTTATTGATATTTCTCCCGGCCATCTTGATTCCAGTTTGTGCTTCATCCAGCCCAGCATTTCTCATTATGTACTCTACATAGAAGTTAAATAAGTAGGGTGACAATATACAGCCTTGATGTACTCCTTTCCCAATTTTGAACCAGTCCCTTGTTCTATATCTGGTTCTAAATATTGCTTCTTGACCTGCATACAGGTTTCTCAGGAGATAGGTAAGGTGGTTTAGTATTCCCATCCCTTTAAGAATTTTCCAGTTTGTTGTGATCCACACTGTCAAAAGCTTTAGTATAGTCAATGAAGCAGAAGCAGGTTTTTTTTTTTTTTTTTTTTTTTTCTGAAATTCTCTTGCTTTTTCTATGATCCAATGGATGTTGGCAATTTGATCTCTGGTTCCTCTGCCTTTTCTAAATTCAGCTTGAACATCTCTAAGTTCTCGGTTCATGTACTTTTGAAACCTAGCTTGGAGAATTTTGAGCATTACTTTGCTAGCATGTGAGATGAGTGCAATCCTGTGGTAGTTTGAACTTTCTTTGGCATTGCCTTTCTTTGGGACTGGAATGAAAACTGACCTTTTCCAGTCCTGTGATCACTGCTGAGTTTTCCAAATTTTCTGATATTGACTGATATTTCCTAATTTGCTTAGTTGTTTCCAGAGCCCTGGTATCAGTTGATAGCAAATCCATATGCTCTTAACGGAGGTGGATCCTACAAATCAGCAGTTTTTCCAACTTATGAATAAACGTGAACACGTATGGCTAGACATGAATCACAATTTTGTATGTCTTGAGGGTGTGAATTGAGCATAACTATCATAAAGCATGCTTATTGTTTTAGTCTCCTGTCTCAACTTCTGATTTCTGCCTGACATTGTTTTCTGGAGACGTGGGTAAATGACCTTAAGAAGAGTAAGGAGTAAGTGAAATTTCCAACTGTATGGCTGACTATAGTAATATTAAAAGGGGCAATAAACTTCTTTGAACTGCAGAGATTCATGCGGTGATATGGTGGCAGATCCCTATAGTTTTCTGGGCATTTGTTCTGTCTCCTTTGAGTACCTCATTTGTTTTGATTTTCCAGTATTAATCTTGTACCTTGTGCAACAGAAATGATTTTTCAAATGCATGTATTTTTTTTTTGTCCACACTTTAAATAATTCTATTATTACAAAAACAAAAGTGCTAATGGCTCCTTGAATGCATGTTTCAACTTTTGAATAAGACCTTCAAAAAACAGAAAGGTCAATATAAATTAGATAAACTGAACTAATTTCTTCTTTGAATGAAAGGTTAAGACAAAAGATAGGCTTTCTAGAATTTTCAGTTGACTGCTGTTGTTTCATTCTAATATATTTCAATAAAAGGGGGTCAAACTGTGACAATTTGGATAATTTCTAGTGCTTTATAGAAAATTTTTTTCTACTCAATAACACTTCTAGCTATTGAAATAGAATAGGGATTGACATGCTATGGTCCAAGGATCAAACCTACCTACCACCTGTTTTTGTAAATAAAGATTTTTTAAAATTGTAATTTACCTTTTAAAAATTAATTTATTGATGTATAATTGACATATAACATTATTAGTTTTAGGCGAACATGTATTGCACCTAAAATTGCAAAATGATAGCCACCATAAACCTGGTTAACGTCTGTCATTATACATAGTGACAGATTTTTTTTTTTCTTGTGATGAGAACTTTTAAGATTTATTCTCTTAGAAACCTTCAAATATTTAACACAGTATTATTAACTGTGATTGTCATGTTGTATGTTACATCACTTAGACTTATTTATTTTATAACGAAAGTTTGTGACTTTTGACTCACTTTGCCCATTTTGCTCACCCCCAACCTCCTGCTTCTTGTACCCACCAATCTGTTCTCTGTGTCTATGAATTGTTTGTTTTGTTAGGTTTGGTTTTGGTTTAGAGCCTACTATAAATAAGATGATATAGTATTTGTTTTTCTCTGTCTAATTTCACTTAGCATAATGCCCTCAAGATACATCCATGTTGCAACAAATGGCAAGATTTCATTCTGTTTTATGGCTGAAAACTATTCCATTATGTATATACACCACATCTTCTTTATCCATTCATTTGTCCCTGGACAATTAGGCTGTTTCAGTAACTTGGCTATTAGAAATAATACTTCAGTGAATATTTTCTTTGGCTAGTTACTCAGAAGTGGAATTGCTAGCTCATGTGGTAGTTCTATTTTTGTGTGTGTGTGTGTGGATTTTTTTTTACTTGTTTTCCATAGTTACTGCTCTGATTTACATTCTTACCAACAATTCACAAAGGTTGCTTTTTCTCCACATCCCTACCAACACTTGTTATTTCTTGACTTTTTGATAATAGCCATGCTGACAAGTGTGAGGTGATATTGCGGTTTTGATTTACATTTTCCTGATAATTAGTATTTTGAGCAACTTTTCATGTTTCTGTTGGTCATCCATATGTCTTCTTTAGAAAATGTGTATTCAGATCCTCTGCACATTTTGGAATTAGACTGTTTTTACTGTTGAGTTTTATGAATTCCTTATATATTTTGTATACTAACCCCTTATTACATATATGATTTGCATCTTTTTTTAAGAAATGATTAGTTTACGGGCTAAAGCAGTGCCCCTGAAACTTCAGTGAATCACCTGGGGAGCTTGTTAAAACCCTGTTTTCTGGTCCCCACTTGTTAATTCATGTCTGACTTTATAGACCTCAGGTTCAAATAATTTTTTTCCCAGTCAGTAGATTGCCTTTTCATTTTGTCGGTGATTTACTTCATTGTGCAGAAAAGTTATAGTTTGAAGTAGCCCACCTGATTTATTTTTTGCTTTTGTTTCATTTGCTTTTTGTAACAAATCCCCCAAAATATCATTGCCGAGACTTATATCATGGATCTTATGGTCTATTTTTTTCTAGGAGTTGTATAGCTTCATGTCCTATGTTGAAGTCTTTCATTTATTTTGAGTTAATTTTTTTTTCGTACATGGTTAATGGAGGGGTCCAGTTTCATTCTTTTGCATGTGGCTATGCAGCTTTCTCAACACCACCTGTTGAAGACACTGCCATCTATCCTTGATTCTTTTGTGATAAATTAATTGACCATATATGTGTGGGTTTGTATCTGGTCTCTATTATGTTCCATTGACCTATTTGTCTTTTTTTATGCCAATACCATACTGTTTTTGACTACTATAGCTTTGTAATATAGTTCAGAATCAGGACATGTGATGCCTCCAGCTTTGGTCTTTCTGAAGATTGATCTCTGGTGATTCTATAAATAGTTTAGAAAGTTTATTATATTTCTGTGAAAATTTTCATGGCGATTTTGATAGGGATTATATTGACTCTGTAGATCACTTCAGGTAGTATGGACATTTAAAAATATTACTTATTCCAGTTCATGAACATGAAATATCTTTATATTTATTTGTATCTCCTTACATTTCTTTCATCAATGTCGTGTAATTTTCAGAGTACAGGTATTTCACCTCCTTGGTTAAATTTATTTCTAGGTATTTTAATTATTTTTGATGTCATCATAAAATAGCTTTCTTAATTCTTCTTTCTGATTTTGTTTATTAGTTCTATTAAGTTTTGTGTGTGTGTGTGTGATCTTTAGGATTTTCTTTCTTTTTTTTTCCGTTTATTTTTATTAGTTGGAGGCTAATTACTTTACAATATTGTAGTGGTTTTGCCATACATTGACATGAATCAGCCATGGAGTTACGTGTGTTCCCCATCTAATATCATGTCATCTGCAAACAGTAATGAATTTATTCCTTCCTTTCAATTTGGATTCCTTTTCTTTCTTTTTCTTGTTTGATTGCTCTGTGGAGAACTACAAGGAACTACATAGAGTTTGTCTTTACTTTGTTCTCAGTGAGACCTTGATTTTTGTGATCTTAAATTGTATGCCAATGTTTAGAAAATATGTCTTATATATCTTATTAAATCAGAGGATATAAGTTGAAAGTATAATCAAAACAACTTATTTCCTTGAAAATTTTGGAGTCTTATACCAAGAATTACAGTGAAATTCCTTGGCTAGATGATAGCCTTAGTTAAGCTTTTCTTCCCACCACCTAACTAGTTTTTGTGAGGTAACACTTTTGGTTATTCTTTTCTAGATCTTGCTAACTAGAAATTGCATTGAACAGTTGATATAGTGGTGATGTTTAAGCCTTCTGTGCTGGAAAGATTTGTTTTATGTTGGACATGGCACACTGTTGACATTCTGATAATTGTAAATAACAATTATTCTGTATTGACATGATTATCCCAAAATGCATTCCTGACATGGTAACAGTTTTCTAAGATGACAATTAAATTGCTATTGGGCTTTATAATTATTCCCTTGTGCCAGACATAATGGTGCCGGTAATAGAAATGAGACTTTTTTGGTATTTTGGAGAAAGAGTGGTACATTTTATTAAAGTGTCTCAATGAAACATCTTTAAATCATGAGTTTCTTTACTAAAGCAGTGTATACATTGAAATAAGCTAAGAAAAACTGGCAGCCTAGACCTACTCAAATATGAGTTACTGGGTTTTTTTTTTACATATGAGCTTGGCTTTATTATCGTGTACCAGTATGCAGCAATATTCCCTAAATTTGTACTTGAAATATGGTAAATGGGTAATTTTCATGGGGAATTATTTTCTTTTTATTGATATCCTCTTTTCCCTTGTTCTGATTTCACAAACATTATGGTTTATTGAAATGCATGTTCACAAAGCAGCTCTTCAGTTTAGCTTTTTCTATTTGATTAAAGCTTGTTGAGCAAGAGGCAACTGAATTTGGTTTTGTGGAATATTTTGGCATTTCTGTACTCTGTGTGTGCATAGCTGTAATTTAGCATAGTTCTGGCTAGTATTTAATCATCTACATTGAATATTTAGGCATTTGTTTATATAATGTAAATCTAGATTTCAAAGCCCCCAAACTTTACATACGTATACTAAGTACAAAATATATTAATTCTTTTTATTAAGTTTGATAGAAATACGTTAAAATTAAAAACATTATGGAAATAATATCTGATGCTATGTGAACAAAACTGAATATAATGTCTTATTTTTGTTTGTTTTTGTGTGTGTTTAGTCGCTCCGTCGTGTCCAACTCTTTGTGGCCCCATGGACTATAGCCCACCAGGCTCCTATGCCCATAGAATTTTTCAGGCAAGAATACTGGAGTGGATTGCCATGCCCTTCTCCAGGGGGTCTTCCCATCCCAGAGATCGAACCCAGGTCTCCCACATTGCAGGCAGATTCTTTACCATCTGAGCCATTAGGGAAGCCCATTGGCAGGCAAATTCTTTACTACTAGTGCCCACTGGGAAGCCCTTTTTAAAAAAAAAATCTAAAAGTATAATTTCTACATAGGTTTACTTTGGTTTTAAAGTGTGGTTTTAATTTCAAGCTTAGGTGTCAGATATTCTCTTTATTTTTAAATATTTTATTAGCTCAAAGAAATACTCTGAGAATATTCTACTCATGATAATACTGTCACTGATTTTACTCTTAAGACAGTTGAAATAGGAGGCTTTTTCATTTCAGCACTTCATTCATCTGTAGGGTGATCTCCTGGTGAGGAAGGCCATACAATTCTGTTTGGAAACATTTTTCTCAGCAGCAGTAGTCAAAGATTAGTAGTTTCAATAGGTTACTTCCTTAACATCTCACTTTAAAGAAATCAAAAGTCTCTTTAGAACCCAGTAAGACAGGCCCAAGAAAGAGCCAGCAAGTTACCCTGAAACTGCTCCCAGAGTTCTCTTTTGTAACAACAGTTTTTGTTTGATTTTCCATGAAGACTTTCCTTATAGAATGTGTTTCCATTCAAAGGGAAAGCTCTTCTGCCTCAGGACAGAAATCTGTGATGAAAAATCATTCCCTTTGGATGATTATGTCTTACTCTTAAAGAAAAGGTAATTGAGAAAGAAATATTTTTTAATGTCTCGTATAACAATATTCCTCCTCCTTGTATTAATTTTCAGAAAAGAATGAAAAGAATTTCATCTCTAGGCAAAAAGTTAAGAGGAAAGAAAGGAGGAAGGAGAGACAGAGTGGGGGGTGGTGCTTGCAATGGAAATGGAGCTTCTAGTCACTTTAGCTATGATATGATTATTTTTGAAGCACTGGCATTCTATTAAAGGGTGTTGAAGTTCAAAATGAAAAGTGATTTTGTAGCAGAGTGCACCATCAGGTCTGCGGGGACCGATTAGAAGAGTGGCTCTCTGTGTCCTATATACTATATGCCGCTTCAGTGGTTACAGTAACACATAGGACATGGAGAAGTGAAAACTTTGATTCATAATAGAACCCCATGTGACTCTCTGCTGGCTTTGTATTTAAATGTGTTCGATCATTTACCACCTACTTTTAAACTGATTCATAAAGACAAAGTAATTGATGGATTAGATACAGTCTGTTGGTTTGCAGTTTCAGCAGAGGGGGTTTCTTGCACCATGGAGAATATTTTGCCAATTCAGTTTCCAATTTCCCTTTCCTATCTTTTAAGTTATACTAATAAATTTGGGGATCTATTCATTGCAATTCTTTTGCTGAATAGGATTCAGAGAATGGTGTTATCTTTCAGCAGTGAAGAGAGTAACTGAATAATATAATTACATTTTAAAGAACAATGCCCTGGATTGTAGCCCATCAGGCTCCTCTGTCCTTGGGAGTGGGTTGCCATTTCCTTCTCTAGGGCATCTTCCCCACGCAGGAATCAAACGTGCATCTCATGCATTGGCAGGTGGATTCTTTACCACTGGGCCACTAGGGAAGCCCCAAAGAAACATTAGACACTCTAAAGTCAATGGGATAGACCCTATTTCTCTCTTACTCTGCCTGGAAAATAAGCTGTTCAGAATAGGACCCAGAAACGTAGTTCTTAAGATATGGATTCTCTATTTTACAATTATTCAATTAAAACTAGAAAAATTTGATAATTGACATCCTGATAGTTATTCAGATTACTTTCTTTAGAATCCCTAAGAGTTTTATTGACTAATTTATTCATCTGGTACTAGTCCTCCTAGTAGAAAAGTGACTACTACTTAGATCTGTATTCATGATTGATATGTAAAGGATTTTAAAGAGAAAAATTAGCAAATGGATTACTAAGCTGAAATAAAAGATAAAGCAAAAATATATCATAGTCATTTTTTAAAATTACAAAGCCAGAATGAGGTGAAATGATTCAATTGGCTAACTCTTGTGATGAGATTCTGTGCTTAGAACAACATCAAAGACATTTTTGTTATATCAGAACATTGGATTGAGTTTTCAACACATAGCTCTTTTGTTCAATACAGGTAGTGAAAAATCCAGTGGATAACTATCCAGGCTAGCTGAAGAGACAAGAAGGTTTGAATTCCTAGTCCAATTTCTTCCCTGTATATGAACATATTATAATCACTCTTTATGTCTGGCTATATCCTGGTGGTTAATGGCAGAGCAAGGGAAAGCCATGTGTCACTGTCTATATGTACCTTGAAATATAATGATTTCTTGACTATACCTGCCAAAATACATATGAATGTGTTACACTGTTCTAGCACAGCATTATTCTAATGAAATTTCCTTAAAAGTGATGTTACCAACAGGTTTGTGCCTGCTAATTTGCATATCATTATTGTAGAAAGGAACATTAAAAATATGAATTAGACATATGATATGAGACACCTGTATATATATAATAATACATCTTCTTGATTACTGTTTCCTTGACTTTCAGACAGCAAGAATGACTCCTGTTTCATTTGTTAATCTCTACCATGCTCCCCTAGTGCCATGTATATACATGTATCATAGCACTGAACCCCACAGAAAATATGTATATTCGATACTAGGTATTGACCCCTAGATTGTGAACTTCTCCAGGGCAGGGGGGCTGGTTCTGTTGATCTTTGTTTTCCTGACCAAAATGGATTGCCCTGAGCACTGATTATGTGTTGACAGAATGAACAAGTGATAGCATACGTTAAGCTTTGTGCGTCTTCTGCAGCGTGTTGGAATCAACCTGAATGGGGCCCTGCCAGTAGCGGGTGCTCAGGGGAAGAATTGAGCTGTTGGGAATTGGCCAATAATAGGCCAGTTCTACTTCCGTCTCTAGGTGGGAGCATGATGAACATTATCCATTAGGAGCCACCCAAAATTTGTTTATTTGAGACAAAGAGTTTATAATGAGCCTGTGGACACTTTCTTATTGTTCACTCACACAGCCATTTACTGAAGCTGTTTCCTAATGCCTATATAGTTTTATTTGATCAACTAAGATTTGAGTGTGAAAAGTTTCTATGAATATTCTGAGGTCTTTTCATTTCAGATGGATGTATAGAGTGTAACATGAGAGAACATTCTTATTTTATAGTATTTAAATGTTTGATAATTTTAAGTTTTCTTTTTTGAAATAACACTGTAAATATACTTATGATATTTTAAAGCAGAATGAAAATGCTTAGTGGTAAACCAGTGTTGGTCATTTTGACCAGGGCCTCTGAAAATTGTCCATGGGAGAGTTGCTAAGGTACACCCACTTCTTGTCAATAGAGCACTCTATGTGTTTCTCTTTCCAGAAATATACAGTGCATGCACTTGGGACAGTTCCACTTGGCCCAATCCCATTTTCCAGGCCAATGAGCATAATGGCAGAGTAGAAATGAGATGTGTCTATGTGCCTTTGGTAATTACTGAGTATATGTTAATGAAGAGCTTTTTCTTGGCCTTCCACCAGCGCAGTTAAATATGACCAACTAGAGCTTTTCCTTGATGAGAAGAAAGCCACCAGCACAACTAAAGAACCCTATATAAACAGATTGCATTTGGATTTAATTTTGATCTAATATGAATGCAAATGTTCTCAAATGAATTGCTCTGTGGATCCTTACAGTTGAAGGGATTCTGAAACAGTGCCTTTCTGTGGAGTTTCAACGTTATTAGCAGTGTAAAAAAATTCACCTCAAGTGAATGAGCAGCTGCCTTATAACTAAGAAATATTCAGCTTTATGCTGGGCATTGTGACTACTACATTCTAGGACCTTGAGCATTTAGTGGGATGGGCAAATCATAGATACTTTTTCGCCAATTAAAAAAGTCTAACAGTGACAACTCCAAAGTGACTGTCAAGATACTGTTAAAAGTCTTGAAATGCAAAGTAAAAACAGAATATGAGAGACTTTAATTATTGGGGAAAAAAAAAAGGAGAGGTGATTCTGGTAGCCAAGTAGTATTTTTATTGGTTTCTCTCAATTAATATGGTCCTTGGGACTTGTTACATGCCGTTAAAATTTTTTGAAAATTAGAGAATAATTTCAAGTCAAGCATAACATTCTATTGTAATGTTTTTATATTATTGCTCATGGAAAGGGTACTTGCTTCATAGAATTGTTATCTTTTCCCAGAAATAGTACATTAGTTATTTTCCTTTTGATACTGAGTTGCTTAAACATTTAATACACTCTTAGTTAGGGGAACTGCAGGAACACAATTTAGGGCATGACTGTCGTTGGTAAAAAATGTTTTAGCTGTGTCCTGAGAGGAACCTCTTTATTCCATGGATCTTTAGCCATGCATATAAACAACAGTTCCCAAATATGCTGTCACTCTAGAGATGTCTCTATGTAGAGATAATATGTTAGCTTCCCAGTGCTGCCGTAACAAATTACCACAAACTGGGTGGCTTAACGTGGGGCTTTCTTAGGTGGCTCAACAGTAAAGAATCTTCCTGCCAATGCAGGAAATACAGGAGAGCAGGTTCAATCCCTGGGTCAGGAAGATCTCCTGGAGAAGGAAATGGCAACCCGCTCTCATATTCTTGCCTGTCCATGGGGTGGCAAAGAGTCAGACCAGACTGAACATGCACCCATGCGTGAGTGGCTTAAAACAACAGGAATTTTTTTCTTGGTTTTGGACCTGAAATCTGAAATCAAAGGTCAGCAGTGTTGGGTCCTCTGGGAACTCCAGGGTAGATATTACCCTGTGTTTCTCTCCTAGTTTCTGATAGCTGCTGGTTGTTCTTGGTAATACTTGATACCAAAATGGAGACACTCTAATATCTGCCTCTGTCTTCATACCACTTTTTTCTTTATGTCTTTGTTTTCATTTTTCTCTTGGATAAGGGTACTCTCACAGGATTTAGGATCCATCCCAATCCATTGTGGTCTTATCTTAATCTTTACCATACTAAAAGCTGCCAAACCCCTTATTCCAATTAAGATCACATGAATTTAGAAAGAACACTGTTCAATCCATTATAGATTAGTTCAGTTCAGTAGCTCAGTTTTGTCCCGACTCTTGGCAACCCCTTGGCTACAGCATGCCAGGCTTTCCTGTCTTTTACCAACTCCCAGAACTTGCTCAAACTCATGTCCATCGAGTCAGTGATGCCATCCAACCATCTCATCCTCTATTGTCCCCTTCTCCACATGTGTTCAATATTTCCCAGCATCAGGGTCTTTTTCAATGAGTCAGTTTTTCACATCAGGTATTGGAGCTTCAGCTTCAGTATCAGTCTATCAAATCAATATTCAGGACTAATTTCCTTTAGGATGGACTGTTTGGATCTCCTTGTGGTCCAATGGACTCTCAAATATATTCTCCAAAACCGCAGTTCAAAAGCATCAATTCTTCAGCGCTCAGCTTTCTTCATGGTCCAACTCTCACGTTTATACATTACTACTGAAAAAACCATAGCTTTGATTAGATGCACCTTTGTCGGCAAAGTAATGTCTCTGTTTTTTAATATGCTGTCTAGGTAGGTCATAGCTTTTCTTCCAAGGAGCAACTGCCTTTTAATTCCATGGCTGCAGTCACCATCTGAAGTGATTTTGTAGCCCAAGAAAATAGAATCTGTCACTGTTTCCATTGTTTCCCCATCTATTTGCCATGAAGTGATGGGACCAGATGCCATGATCTTAGTTTTCTGAATGTTGAGTTATAAGCCAACTTTTTCATTCTCCTTTTTCACTTTCATCAAGAGGATCTTTAGTTCTTCACTTTCTGCCATAAGGTAGTGTCATCTGCATATTGAGGTTATTGATGTTTCTCGCAGCAATCTTGATTTCAGTTTGTGCTTCATCCAGCCCAGCATTTCTCATGATGTACTCTGCATAGAAGTTAAATAAGCAAGGTTACAATGTATAGCCTTGATGTACTCGATTCCCAATTTGGAACCAGTCTGTCGTTCCATGTCCTTTTCTAACTGTTGCTTCTTGATCTGCATACAGATTTCTCAGGAGGCAAGTAAGGTGATCTGCTATTCTCATCTCTTTAAGAAGAGTTTGTTGTGATCTACACAGTCAACGGCTTTAGCGTAGTCAATAAAGCAGAAGTAGATTTTTTTTTGGAACTCTTTTGCTTTTTTGATAATCTAACGGATGTTGGCAATTTGATGTCTGGTTCCTCTGCCTTTTCTAAATCCAGCTTGAACATCTGGGATTTCTGGATTCGTGTATTGTTGAAGCCTAGCTTGGAGAATTTTGACCATTATTTTGCCAGCATGTGAGATGAGTGCAATTGTGTGGTAGTTTGAACATTCTTTTACATTGCCTTTCTTTGGGATTGGAATTAAAAGTGAACTTTTCCAGTCCTTTTCCAATTCCTTTGGGATTGGAGTGAAAACTGAGCGTTTCCAGTCCTGTGGCCACTGCTGAGTTTTCCAAATTTGCTGGCATATTGAGTGCATGACTTTCACAGCATTTTCTTTTAGGATTTGAAATAGCTCAGCTGAAATTCCATCACCTCCACTAGCTTTGCTCTTAGTGATGCTTCCTAAGGCCCACTTGACTTTACATCCAAGATGTCTGACTCTAAGTGAGTGATCACACCATTGTGGTTATCTGGGTCATTAAGATCATTTTTTGTATAGTTCTTCTATGTATTCTTGCCACCTCTTCTTAATATTGTCTGCTTCTGTTAGGTCCATACCATTTCTGTCCTTTATTGAGCCATCTTTGCATGAAATGTTCCCTTGATATCTCTAATTTTCTTGAAGAGATCTCTAGTTTTTCCCATTCTGTTGTTTTATTCTATTTCTTTGCATTGATCACTGAGGAAGGCTTTCTTATCTCTCTGTGCTATTCTTTGGAAATATGCATTCACATGTATTTATCTTTCCTTTTCTCTTTTGCCTTTCACTTCCCTTATTTTCTCAGCTATTTGTAAAGGCCTCCTCAGACAACCATTCTGTCTTTTTGCATTTCTTCTCCTTGGGGATGGTTTTGCTCACCGCCTGCTGTACGGTGTTAACAATACTCTGTCCATAGTTCTTCAGGCACTCTATATATCAGAGCTAATCTCTTGAATCTATGTTTCACTTACACTGTATAATCATGGGGATTTGATTTAGGATATATAGTAAGTGTTAGATGGTTTGATGACATCACTGACTCGAAGGACATGAGTTTGAGTAAACTCCGAGAGTTGATGATGGACAGGGAAGCCTGGTGTGTTGCAGTCCATGGGGTTGCAAAGAGTTGGACATGACTGAGTGACTGAACTGAACTGAACTGAGACAGTAAATGTAAATTACTTAACCAGGAGATTCCTGGAATATTAATTTATTTTTTATTTTTTGAGAATATACAGTTTCAGACATACTTTTATACAGATGTAATGATTAACAGATACACCTTTATGTTATCTGTGTTCCATAAAGTTACAGAGAGAAAATAGAATGTCACTATATGGTTCTATAGATCCAAATTCACACTGTACTTCACATTTACCCTCACATGGCTCTGAAATGTTCTTTACTCTTTGCATTCCTTGTGCTACTCCACAATTAGTTAATGCTGACTTCATTTTCCATTCTGATTTTTCCTCCTTAAAATTTGCCTTTATAAGATAGAAATGTGGGGCCAAAATTGATAAGTGATTATTCATATTATTGATGGTCCTAGCTAACTATGTATGTGGATAGTGGAAAAGAAACAAGGCTTGAAATGTGTGGAGTCAGAAGCTAGCCAGAATCATACAGCTCATAAAGAAAAGCCTTGATGGATATTTTCCCACGTTTGCCAACAATTCTAACATTTAGTGTGGTCTTGCCACTACTAGCAGGTTGTGAAGCTGAAGGAGACTTGCAAAAGTTATCTATATGAGAAAGGAAAATCTGAATTATCTGTGTATTTTTTGTCAAAAATGACTGTGCTAAGTCTCTGTCATATGAAGTGGTTATCAGTGTACCTGGCATATTATATATATAGAGAGAAAGTTGTATCAATCAATAATAAAAGAAGTTATACTATTTTGTGGAATATATGTTTTTGGTACTTGTCAGGTTTGTAAAAAGTAAGTTATTTTTTATGATTTACACTCTCATTAAAAATAAGTGTTTACATTGGTACATCACTTTGTGAACTTTTTTATCTTAAAGTCCCCCCAGATTTTATAAGCTTCAAATCTCACAATAACAGAGTCCATTTCTGCTTTCATTTCTTATTCTCTTATAGAACTAAACACACACACAAAAATCCCACTAACAAGAAACAAGTATTCTTTTTTTTTAACTTCAGCTCTTGCCAAGTAAGATCATAACACAGAGTTCTTAGGAAGCTGTGATTTTAAAACTACCCTTCTCAACTTCTGTAAGTCGTTAAAACATCTGAACAGTTTTGTTTTTTTAATCCCTGACAAATTCAATCATCATATGTGAATTATCTTTGCCTCTCTCTTATTTCTCCTTTTCCTTGGATAGTCTTTAACTGGTATCATTGGATAAATAGTTTAGCTTATTTTATGGAAAACAACAACATTAATTTGAATTCTGTTTGGGGATTTCTTTTTGTTAAAGTCAATTCCATACTTACTGCCTGCTGCTGCTAAGTCACTTCAGTCGTGTCCAACTCTGCAACCCCATGGATAGCAGCCCACCAGGCTCCTCTGTCCACAGGATTCTCTAGGCAAGAGTACTGGAGTGGGTTGCCATTTCCTTCTCCAACTTACTGCCTAGATCATCATTTTTATAGATTGGTTTTTTTAGGTCACATAGATGACACAGATGTTAGCATTTTTTGCTCCTTTTTGTTTAGACTTCCTTTACTCAATCCTACCTATGAATAATCTTCATAAATTGTTTATTATCAGGAAGTGTCAAAATTAGAACTCAGCTCTTCTCATTCTGAATCCAAATTGAGTCTGCTTTAATTTTCATTACCTCTACTTGGAGTTTGGGCTTCCCTGGCGGCTCAGATAGTAAAGAACCTACCTGCTGATTCAGGAGATGCAAGTTTTATTCCTGGGTTGGGAAGATCCCCTGCAGAAGGAAATGGCAACCCACTTCAGTATCCTTGCTTGGGAAATCCTATGGACAGAGGAGCTGCAAGCTATAGTCCATGGGGCCACAAAACAGCTGGACAGGACTTAGTGACGAAACAACAATACTTGGAGTTAATTTTAGATTTAGGCCTTAATTTATAACTTACATTTCTTCCAAAATAATTGTCCATTTTCTCTATCATCCATCTCTTCAAATAACTACTCAAGTCCATTATATAAACATTCAGAAATAAAAATGTACTTTCTTACTCTGCCCCACGCTTAGCAAGCAAACTGTTGATAGCATTATGAACATGTTAAAGTAAGCTAGTACTACAGACTGAATTTTTATCCTCTATGAATTTTTAGAGACCTTTCATTTAAAATTTTATCAGAATTTTCCCAATTTTTATAATATAGGGTTCTTTAGATTAAAAAAAAAACCAAAAAACAAACTCACTAGTTTCAAATAGCAGGACCACGCCAAGCCTAGCTTTTATTCTTTCTAATTTTCTGCTTTTGTTTCCCTCTTCCTGCTCTTCAGATGTCCTTTTGGTCTCCTAATTTTCTATTTTTCCCCCAGCATACCATATTCTCAAACTCCATTTGTTAGAGTCATTTAAAAATTAGTAAAATATTTAATTTTCTCTCATTTTTTTAACATGAACATTCTGTAAGGTGCAGTTTTTTTCATATATCTGTATAAGAAGTGGATTTCTTACTCTGTTATTCTTCTCATTGATTTAAATCATAGCACTTAACACTAAATACAAGAGAGGGAAGTGATAGTTGCTCAGTGGTGTCTGACTCTTTGTGACTCCATGGACTATAATCCAACAGGCTCCTCTGTCCATGGAATTCTCCAGAAAAGAATACTGGAGTGGGTTGCCATTCCCTTCTCCAGGGGGTCTTCCTGACTCAGGGATAGAAACCAGGTCTCCTGCATTGCAGGCAAGTTCTTTACTGTCTGAACCACTAGGGATGCCTAACAACAGAGGAATAGTAGTATTAATTTTGTATGATTGAACAAAAGATACTTAAATTAAAAATCCTGGAATACTGTCTTTTTAATTTTTTAAATAATTTCTATAAGTCGGAGCTCAATATTTACAATTATCAATAATTGTTAATGAAAATGTTGTAAATTAATATTTGTTCACTTATGGTATATATATATTTATATAGCATTTATATCCTTATTTATTCTTTCCAATAAATATATTCACATGCTTGACTCGTTTTCAGCAGTAGGAATGCAAGTCATTGTTTAAACAAGCACTGCTTTCTAAGACATGGGTCAAAGCATTTCACATGCTGTACCTGGAATTTCTCAACCTCAAGTGTGTGTATCTGTGTGTCTGTGTGTGTAGGGTGACCAGTATCCCAATTTAGATTTTGAAGTATAATTAATGAGGTGGAAAGAGAAAATGTTTGTTAATAGGCTTTAAAATTTTTTTTTAAATATCTCATGATCAAAGAAAATGAAAACCACTAAAGGTAGTATCTTAATTCATATATGGCATAAAGTTTAATAATGTGGTAAATAGTATTAATTAGGTTCTATTTTCCAACATTTAATAAAACTCTCAAATACACAAGTTGAAAGATTTATAGTAAATATTCATATACCTGCATCCTAACTGCCATAACTGGCATTTCACTATCCATCTATAAGTTCATCTTTCTTTACTTTTTCAATGCATTTCATGACAAGGTGACAATATTAGAAGATTTCGAGTCTCATTTTTGTTTCTTGAATTTTTGGAGACTTTCATGAGTTTACTCTTGGATATTCATTGTTTGAAAATAGATAAGGCATGTAATAAATGGAAGATATAAAAGCAGTATTCATCAAAATTATATATGCCAATTTATGAGTTTTAGATGCATTGAAAAAGAAATATTATAGAAATGCAAGTTGTAACATTATTTGTGTACCATCTACAGAATTTTCAGAAACACATTTCATTGCCTGATTTAGATTCTCCTAGATATTCAGTTGGGCTTCTCTCATAGCTCAGTTGGTAAAGAATCCGCCTGCAACGCAGGAGACCCCCAGTTGGATTCCTGGATTGGGAAGATCCGCTGGAGAAGGGATAGGCTACCCACTCCAGTATTCTTGGGCTTCCCCTGCGGCTCAGCTGGTAAAGAATCTGCCTGCAATGTGGGAGACTTGGGTTCGATCCCTGGATTGGGAAGATTCCCTGGAGAAGGGAAAGGCTACCCACTCCAGTATTCTGGCCCCGACAATTCCATGGACTGTATAGTCCATGGGGTCGCATAAGAGTCGGACACAACTGAGAGACTTTGACTTTCAGATATTCAGTATGTGCTGTGCTAAATTGCTTCAGTTGTCTCTGGTTCTTGGCGACCCTATGGATCATAGCCCACCAGGCTCCTCTGTCCATGTGATTCTCCAGGCAAGAATACTGAGTGGGTGCCATTTCCTACTCCAGGGGATCTTCCTGAGCCTGGGATGGAACCTGTGTCTCTTAATGTCTCCTGAATTATTGGTCAACAGTTTTTTTTTTGTTTTGTTTTTAAACCCCTGGCACCACCTAGGAAGCCCAGATATTCAGTATAGACAGTTTAAATTAGATAGTCCCAATGTTCTGTACTGAAATCTAATTTTCTTTGTAGGGAAAATGGAGTATTTTCCCTGGCTTGTTGTAATGAATTTTTAAAGTTTATCTCTTATTATATATATTCAGCCATTTCAATGATTTGGGAAAAAGTGGTATGATTCAAGGGGAAAAAAATGAAAGATATTTAGGGAGTTGAGGACTATAGTTTTTCAGTTATCAAATAATCTACAGATATGTATAATATGAAGATTTTTAGAAATTATATCTCAGAAGATAAAGTAAGATTTATCTTTTACCCGTTTTATTTATTTATTTTTTTAAATTTTTATTAGTTGGAGGCTAATTACTTCACAACATTGCAGTGGGTTTTGTCATACACTGACATGAATCAGCCATGGATTTACATGTATTCCCCATCCCGATCCCCCCTCCCACCTCCCTCTCCACCCGATTCCTCTGGGTCTTCCCAGTGCACCAGGCCCGAGCACTTGTCTAATGCATCCCACCTGGGCTGGTGATCTGTTTCACCATAGATAATATACATGCTGTTCTTTCGAAACATCCCACCCTCACCTTCTCCCACAGAGTTCAAAAGTCTGTTCTGTACTTCTGTGTCTCTTTTTCTGTTTTGCATATAGGGTTATTTTTACCCGTTTTAAACCTCAGCTATTTATCACTTGCCATTCCGTTCTTTCTGAAATGGTGAACATTAATTTTTTTATTGCTGTTGTTAAACCTATATGATACTGCTTTATTTCAGTAAACAACTTTGGAATTTTTAATAGATATTTATAGATTCAAATGGAGGCTTCCCTCTGTGACTCTGTGGAACAGTATCCACCTGCAATGCAGGAGTCGCAGGAAACTTTGTTTTGATCCCTGGGTTGGGAAGATCCCTAGAAGGAAGGCATGGTGACCCACTCCAGTGTTCTTGCCTGGAGAATCCCGTGTATCCATAGAAGCCTGGTGGGCTATGGTCCATAGGGTCACAAAATGCCAGATATGACTGAAGCAACTGAGCATGCAGCGCATAGATTCATATTCTTTTCCTTGGCTTTTGCTAATGTATCTGAGGAGGAGTCTTTAACAACAAGGTTTAGAAAGGAGTGAAATATAAAAATATTATTTTGCAAATAGTCTCTTAAATTATCCAAGACTTATGATATTCAAAACCTTTTAAGTTTAAAAGGAATCTGTTGATTTTCTTGCTAGGAATGGGGGGAAGAGTCATCATTGTACACATAATTTTTAATTATGTTGATACTAACATCCCTATGAACAATTTTGTATGCAAGCAATAATTCATACACTCGAGGTTTGAAATATTTTCAAAAACATCCTAAATATCAGAATTCTTTTGTTAAATATCTAAATAGGATGAATTGAGGGACTGTGAAATAGTGAGGATGTTTTCTCAGGGACAAATTCTTGAGTTAATGACACATCAAAGACCATTTTTATTGCCTGAAGATCTTAGTCCCTTAACCAACAGACCATGCTTTCTTCACATTTCTTCCACACATTCATGCATTTAAAGAGATTCTATTTATTTCTCCTTAGATTACCAAAGTGAATAATATATACATTTTACAAAGGGCAAGGAAGTTTATTTGATTCATTAAGAGAGTTGAATTTTATGTTGAAGCATGCCATTACATTTAGTGTGAATTCCTGACAATTTCTTGATTGTGCAACTTTGAAGGTGGTTAAACTTTCTCGGTCTTAGAGCTTATGGTACTAAAGTTTTAGTAAGTTTTATCTCTTGGATAAAAGCTTGTTTTAGAAATATGAAAATATATTCTTTTCAAGAACCAAAAAATGGGAGTTGAAATTTGGTTTCTGAAATCATAGAAACTAAGTACTAAATAATAGAAGTGCCATATAATAGAGGATCTGAGTTGCTAATTGATGTTTGTTCATTAGAATTCTGTCAACTGTGGATAAATCTTCACCTCAACTGGAAAAAAGTGAACACTAATTACTTTAGAACTATGAAACATTGTAAGCAAGGTGATCATGGAGTCCAAACTTATTTAAGATATATATAAAATTCATATTATTTAAGATATCAAATAAAGGATAATAAAAATCAATCAGATCTTTAACTGGAAACAAAAGTCTTCAGTTTTAGTCTTTGTGGACTCCGCAAGTTTTGGATTTATGTAGTTACAATACTAGTTACTGCAGATTCTCTTCACTCTACATATAAATATTGTATATTTTTTTGATTTATTTAGACTGTGACCAGGCTTTATCTGGGAAATTTGCTACCTTTATGGATCATTCATTTCATCGTCATGTTGTGGAAAATGCTTGCGTTTTGAATGTGGATTAGGTTGTAGTCCAGGTTCTACCACTCATTAGCCCAGGAAGTGCCAGGCTGCTGACATACCCTCTGCAGGCAAAGAGCGCGTTAGCCAAGATGGCATGGGCAGGCTGTCTTGCACCACAGCCTCTCTCTCTTGCCCCACGTTTTGGAAATAATGATTATGTAACCGCTGAGATCACCTGTAGCACCGGACATGCACATCACAAGGTGCTCGCTTGATCCGGACTCCTGTGTGCCGTACGCCGGTGTGAACTTCACCATGAAAGACCCGGCTGCTGCCGCGCTGGGGCTGCGTTGGAGCGACATCGGGATCATGTTATGTGAGGCTCTGTTATGGCTCTGTTACGGCTACATTATGGTTCTGTTGTGGCTCTGCTGCGGCTGGTGTGACAGCCTGGACAGGGACTGTGTTAAGGCTGCCGTGCCAGCCAGGAGAGAAGAAACCTATCTGTAGTTCTGACGACTCCTCACATCTTCTTCCAACCTCTCAGCCCGAGCCTCGCCTACCGTGGGTTCAGCGGACAGTGCGCACAGTGAGAGACCGCAAGACAGTGGTGCAGTGATCAGGGTCAGCGATATACCTTCTCTGTGTGTTTTTAGCTACAATGTGAGGATACCAGTAGCTACCTCGGGGCATGATTAGGTAATCTGAGCAAAGCCTATAGTGTAGAGCTTAATATATACAGGTTCTCAATAAATGTTTAATAATATCTTACCTCCCTTCCAACTCTGGAAGAGATTTCTAAAGGAATGCACATACTTTTTCTCTCTTTCTTATTTCTATGTTGACGCACTCACATATAGCCCTTTGTTTCTGACCAACTAATATATTTTCTCTTGACCTAACTCACCACCACCCAACAAGAAGCAACTGATATCTTTCCTTACATAATAAAAATGATGTTGTTGATAAGGATGATGATGAATAGGAAAATTATTTAACTATGCAGAACAAGAACAATAATGGTTTATATAATAGAAATTGTTAGCTAAGAAACCACACTTCTATTTATCATTTTGTGAAGGTTGTTGTAAGAATCAAATGAGATAGTATGTGAAAAAATACATTCTAACATTAAAAAATAAACACTATATTAAATGACATAAATATTCTATATGTCCATATTCAATTATTTGAAAGTATTATTATGTTCTTAAGTACTTCTTGCACCAAGAACTGATAGTATATCTTGGTTTAATAGGCTTATATATTTGCCCTAGGATTCTTATATATATCATAGAAATAATTGTCAGATTAAGTAAATTGTGTCCTTTGTAGCAAAGTATTATGGGGAAAAAAGAACTGGAGTTGTATTAGGTAGGAAGTGAAAATTTGATGAATTAGTCACATTTTGGTCATTATGCAAAATTTATTTCAGTTCATCTTGATGGTGATATTAGTGATACAGTTATTTTCATGAGTTCACTATAATGTAAAACAATGAGAAGGATGTCATTGATATAAACTATTGTTATAAAATGTTGGACTCTATTTTACTTCATTTTACCTCCATACCATGGACAAATATATGTATATGTATATATACAAATTATTGAATAGATGTGGGTATATCTCTGTGTCTTTCTGTTAAGGTAGATTAAGATGCAGCCCTATAACCATTATATGATCTAAGGTAGAATATATTACTCTTTGCTGAGCTCTTAAATAGCACCTGAATGTCCAATTAAAATCAGACCTTTTTCAGAGAGTAACTCACCCACTAATAAAACATAACAGCATATTTACTGTACAATCTGTAATTTAAGTCTTAAACTGGGAGAATAATGGTTTATAGGAAGTAGCCCTTCAGAATGACAATTCTGAAATTGAATATTTTCTGCATTCTTATCATCATTTAATACAACATATAAACACTGTGAGCCCTGGATTCCTGCAGTATTTCAGAGAGAGCTCATTGCTTTATGAAATCAGGGTAGAAACTTTTCTCATCAGTCACATTATATTTTTCCTATGCCGTGCTTTTAATATACATAAACAAAATTAAAGTTCATGGGGAATTGTGTCAGGAGCTCTTCTGAGACAGCGATAGAGCCTGGATATTGCTGCCCTGAGGGGGTTTGTTCGGATGCTTGTGATCCCTCAGCAGACCAGACTGAGCCAGCCTAGCCTGGCAAATGGGAGCAGGTGTGGGAAAAACAGCACAGCGGAGTCATAGCAAAACGTTTATTGCCACTTACAGGATTGCATTTTAAATAATGCTATTTGTTTTGTTTGTTCCTTTTGCAGTGTGATCACTGTGTCAGATTCAGCATAGTTGTTTCCATTTTAACTTAACCTCTTTTCCTTTGATTTTGTTATTTAATAAATGAGTGGATTGATGTGAAATTAGACTTTGTGCTGTAGACAGTAATCTGGTAAATAAAATAAGGAGTAAATCATCTTGCATTGAGGAATTGTTATGAATTTTGTCTTAATGAGAGGTTTTAACATTTTAAGGAGCTTTTAAACTATATATATTTATATAATATAGCTTCCCTGTTGGCTCAGTGGTACAGAATTTGCCTGAAGCGCAAGAGCTGTAGGAGACGCTGGTTCACCCCCTGGGTTAGGAAGATCCCCTGGAGAAGCGCATGGCTGCCCACTCAAGTATTCTTGCCTGGAGAATCTCCATGGACAGAGGAGCCTTGTGGGCTGTATAGTCCATGGGGTCGCGGAGTCAGAGATGACTCTGCAACTAAACACAGCACAGCACACAGTAGGACATGTGGGTTTGATCCCTGGATCAAAAAGATCTCATGGAGGAGGGCATGACAACCCACTCCTGTATTCAATCCCACGGACAAAGGAGCCTAGTGGGCTATAGTCCATAGGGTTTCAGAGCTGGACACAACTGAGCATCTTAGCATGCACGAACATATATATATGTGTGTGTGTGCTGTTCTAGGGATATGCATACTACATACTTATAATCCACTAAAGTATTTTTAAAATTCTACTTATGTCTGTTTTTTAAAAGAAAATCTAAATAATTAGGCATGAATAACTAACTTATTATCTCAACTTCTTTGCAAATGCTTAAAGACACTGTGGTTAGGACTTGCTCTGCTAATCACCAGCATGGGTATAATTTGGGACCTTGTTAAAAATCAGGAATTCTAAACATCACTTCAGACCCACCGAATCAGAATCTGCATTTGCACAAGATCTCAGGTGATTCCTATCTGTGTACATGAATTTTTGGTTTTGATGGAGAAGAATAGCAATGATGCTTATTCTAGATTTTTTAATGTATATAAATGGAAAAACTGACGAGATGAATGCCTAGAATCCACCTGAGCCTAATTTGCAGATGTTCATTCAGTTTTTCTTTATTTCAGCATGGTGCAATATTTAATTTTTCTTTGATGTTACAGCTCCTATCTTGTCTCACTTCATTGTTGTTTTCTTGGATGTGGAACAAAAAAAAGATTAGTAGAAAGTTTATGCCCAGTTTTGATTTAACATGTTCATAAATGGGCCTTGGAACTGTTAGAGATTATGTAGTATCATTTTGGCAACACCTATCACAGGATGTTTATTTGTATCACATAGAGTAAATCTGTA
This sequence comes from Cervus elaphus, assembly GCF_910594005.1. Lineage (NCBI taxonomy): Eukaryota > Metazoa > Chordata > Mammalia > Artiodactyla > Cervidae > Cervus > Cervus elaphus. Next base: position 34,303,059 of record NC_057822.1, read on the forward strand.
GACATTTGGATTCTAAGAAAAGTAAGCTAATGAAGCATGTAATATATAACTGAAGACTTTTTCCAGTAAAAGGATAGGATGTAGATGTCAAACTGTCATGGTATTAGAAGAAATGCAAATGATATTATGCAAATTGTCTCACAAGACACTCACTCATATTAATGTACTCTTTGATTACATGTCTGAGTGATAGTATTTAGAGGATGCCCTGCGGCAATGTGACACTTCTCAGTTTTCCGTGTTTGCAGTGCATATACTGTATCAGAATACAAGGTCTGACCGTCACATCTACGCAGTGCCATCTGGGCTTCTACATGCGGTCTTCTTGTCTGTTATTGGTGAACTCTCTGCTTTTGATTTACGTCTACCCCTTTAAGAGTCTAATGCAATGTACTCACACTGTCTCAAAGACATTGTCCTAACCATTCTCTCTCGTCTTTGTTGTATCATCAGGACACAAGGATAGTTATTCCTTCTATCTTAAAAAAAAAAAACCAAACAATCTTTCTTCAGATTCCACTTTTCCCTTTGACTATCACCCTGGTTTCTCTTTACGAGGGAAAAAAAACGAAACTTTTTTTAGGTATGACTAAATTTTAAATTTAAATTTTCTCCTTCATCTTTTCACAGAAACCACTCCAATTAGACCTTTGACCTTGCTGTCTTATGAAAACAGCTCTTATTAGGGTCAAAAATGGCTTCTATGTTGCATGCTCAAATGTTAGTTTCATCTTAATGTATCAGCAGCATTTTACATACAGAGTCATTCTCTTCTTGAAACACCTTGACTTGGCTTTCATGACACCACAGTTCTTCCTATTTTTCTAGCCTTCTTAATCTGTTTATTCTTCTGTCTTCTCCTATGAGAAGACATATCTCTAAATGTTAGAGTACCCCATAGGGCTGAGTTTAAGGACACCTTTTTTTCTACAAGCGTATCCACCCTCATGATTTATTTAATGCTATACATTTGAAGTCAGGGTTTCCCTGGTAGCTCAGTGGTAAAGAATCCTTTTGGCCATTCAGCAGATGGAGGTTCGATCCTTGTGTCAGGAAGATCCCCTGGAGATGGCAATGGTTACTTAATCCAGTAATCTTGCCTGGGAAATCCCACAGACGGAGGAGCCTGGCTGGCTACAGTCCATGGGGTCACAAAGAGATGGACATGACTTAGTGACTCAACAACAACAGTGTGTTGAAATCACCCACATTTATACCTTATCTCAGTGAATAGACACTAGATTCTCCCAGTTGCTCAAGCTAATATCTGGGTGTTATCCTTGACATCTTTCTGTCACAGCTCACATCCAAATGTCAAAATTTTTGAGATTCTGTCTTCAAAATGTGTCTAATCTAACCACATGTTATCACCTCCACTCTAATAAGATGCTCCTCTTGTTAGAGCCATTTTTCTCTCTCCTTTGGATTATGCAGTGATCTTTTATCTGAAAGAAGGAAGTGTCTCCTTTATTCTACCCTTGCCTCACATTGTTCTATTCTTAATACAAAAATCAGTCTTAAAATAAATCAGATCATGATACTCCTGTCCTCCAAACTTTGATGACTTCCTGTATATCTTACACTAAAAGCCTAAAATGGGCCTACAAAGAGCTACACGGTCTGATTTCCATCACTCTTCTAATCTTAGCTTCCATCATTTCCTCCTTGCTTGCTTCTCTCCTGCAATGCTGACCTGAACTTACCAGGCATGCCCCTCCCGCAGGACCTCGTATTTGCTGTTACTTCCTCCTGCGTAGATTGCTCTCATGTGGCTCCTGCTCTCAATTTCTTCCTGTAGTTTTTGGAACACACTCCAAACAAGTCCTGATCTTGACTATCCAGTCAAAACTGTAACCTTTCCTCTTTGCATTTTATTTTCCCCCATTCCTTAGTATTAATACTGTCAAACATATTATATACTTTACATACTTAGTCTGTTTTTTTCTTTCCGCTAGGATATAAGATATTTGAGGGTTGGGATTTTTTTTTTTTCTGTTTCCATTTTTTTTTAAGAGTCTATAGTGCTGCCTAGTATACACAGTATATATTTATCAAATGAATAACTGAATGAACAAAAGAATAGATAAATAATGAATGCTTTTACCAACAGCTTCATAGCCTATTACTAATAGCTTCATAGGCTAGTATGCTAGTCTTCAATAAACTACAGAGGAACCTGGCAGGTACAGTCCATGGGGTCACAGAGAGTCGGACATGACTGAGCAATTAACACTTTTTTAGGTTGTGTTCAATTCATCGTGTTCAAGAAGGCAATAATGTGATGGTGTGCATGCTCAGACGTGTCTGATTTTTTGAAACCCTATGAACTGTGAACCACCAGGCTCCTCTGTCCATGGAATTTTCCAGGTAAGAATACTAGTGTGGGTTGCCATGCCCTCCTCCAGGGATATTCCTGACCCAGGGGTCAAACTCACGTCTCTTGTGTCTCCTGCATTGGCAAGCGAATTCTTTACCACTCTGCCACTGGGAAGGCCTAAGAAGGCAGAAAGCATCTCAAATATTTTTTCTAAAGGAAAAAAATTATATGGTATTGAAAGAATTAAATCCCCTACCAACTAAATAGATTATTGTATATAATTATTGAACCAAAGTTAGATGCAGTGACTGAATAATACCCATATTTATCTTAAACTATGTATATACCATATTAGTTAGATATACATAACATAGACCTTCAGGTTATGCAACTGATTTTGATTGCCTGTTAATTGCATGTAATTTCTTTGAAATTGTCAGATTTATGCTATATATATTTGTATAAGTCAGAATTCAATTTACTGTAAATTGAAAATATATCTTCGACTTCACTGCTGTCTCAAGATGGTAAAGTGTCTGCCTACAGTGCAAGGGACCCAGGAAACTGATCCCTGCAAACTGATTTACTTTCATATGTAGTGGCCCTATACCTGATGACAAACACAATGAAACACTCTCTTTAGTTTGCTGGTTAGCCCATAAATGGGTCCTGAGATTCTTGAATTTTACAAACATGGAAAAAGCTGTAGGTGAAATTCTCATTGTTTGGTGCCCAGGTGGAGGTAGTAACTTTCAGTACCTCAATAACTCTTGATTAAAACATTTTTTTGCACCTAACCTTCTGTTGTGCTTTTAGTCAGGTTTTCTCCTTATCAAGGTCAACAGTTTTGTTTGTTGCCTTCCTGTTCTCAACTAAAAATAACAAAAAACTTTAAAAAAAAGAGACAAAAGCTGCCCTCTTTCCCTCTCTGGCTAAGTGTTTGTAGCAAACTTTCTTCTCTATATCATGAATATTTCCCTTTTGATGGTCATAATATCTTCCAAAATATAAAAATTCAAATTTAAGGAGTTTTCCTAGTGCTTAAGTTCTTTCCAGCTCCCATCATTATATAAATACATACATATATACATTTGTGTATGTGTATGCATATATGTATATATAAATTATTTTACATAATTATCCTATCAATATGTGATAGATTCGTATTTAACTTTTCTAGGAATGAGATCAGAATACACTGATATTCTTATGGTTATCAGGAAGGCAGTAAATTTACATAATTACTATTTTTGTTGTTGTCCTTGCTAAATTGTATCCAACTCTTTTGCAACCCCATGGACAATATAGCCTGCCAGGCTCCTCAGTCCATGGGATAATCCAGGGAAGAATACTGGAGTGGGTTGCCATTTCTTTCTCCAGGAGTCTTCCAGACCCAGGGATCAAACTTGGGTCTCCTGAATTGACAGGAAGATTCTTTACCACTGAGCCACCTGGGAAGCCTCTTTAATAACTATGCCTCATTGTAAACAATAAATTATATCAATGAGTATTAACAGAGTGAAAGAAGTTTATTTCTCTGCTTCAGTCTCTGTTAAAATAGCACTTCATAAAAGTATTGTATAATCACACTATAGAAATCAAGTGTTAGACTATGAAATAAAATGCCCAACCTCAAATTATATGTATAGTTCATGTAACTTCTAATGAAAAGATAATTATATGTAAAGAATTCTGGAGAAAATATAAAAGTAATTAATAGGTGGCAGCAGAGATCACAGCTCCTATAGATTGACTAGAAAGAATTCAGTTACCTAAAGATGCTTTCTAAGGAGAAGCTAGCGTATCAAAAACTGGGATAGCTGATATTTTGCGAATTGTTAGTACCAGTCCAACTAAGTTTAATAGCTGTGCTGAGCACTTCCACCCTTTCTATATCTTATTTTAAGTCAATAATTGAGTTTGCAGTTATCTGGGTAAATGGTAAAAAAGTAGACATTTGTACTGTATTCCCAACATTATAGTCTAGACTTGGAGAAAGCTTCTAATGTTGAGGCATAAGTAGATAACTTGTGTTTAATTGTATCACAGTCAGGGATTAGCTACCTTATAACCACTATAACAGTGTGATGAGATCAAATTTTATATTTGACAATATAAAATCTTTCCAATACAGCCTTGTTACAAACCAATTACATACTCTTTCTAGAGGATGGAAATAGTTGTGCTTGGTAAATTAACAAGTTCTATAAATGCTTATAAAGCTTTATTACAAGGGGCTTTCAGATGGTACATAATTCAAAAACTGGACATTGATTCAAAGTTTATCCAGTGAACTCCTTGAATTTATCATAAAGTAGAAACTAAAATATTTTTACTGAATTGTTGGTTTATACTTTAAAATATTTTAATTAATTATTTTAAATCACAAAAATAAAAACAAAATTCAAGCCATGCAGAAGGATCAAAATTTCAAAATTAATGTCTTTAATGTTGCTTAAGTCTCAAACTCTAGTGATAACCACTGTAAAGAATTTTCTCTAATACACTCTTAATTTATAAAGTGCTATGATTAAATGTTAAATGAGAAAACTAATATATATGGCTTATTTTTAATTGCTTTCTAAGCAAAGAGGTCTTGGAACATATATTCAAGGCCCTTGCAAGTAGGCACATCCAAAATTTTTGACCAATTCTAATAGTATAAAATAAATGAAATTATATTTGGCAAGTTTTCTATTTAAAGAAGTCCTTACATTATATTTTCTTTAAGTGGGGAGTCCTATGCTTTTTATAGCTTTCTTGAGTTACACTTTACATATGATGAAATATATGCCTTATAAGTATATAGTAAATAAAATAAATTTTAGTTAGCTTGTAGAGTTGCATGACCATCACCATAAATTTTTCTTGGAACATTTGATCACTCTAAAATTTTGTTTATTCTCTATTGTAATCAGTCTACCCTACACTGAGCCCTGGGCAACCACTGATCTGCCTTCTGTCTCTATAGATTTATCCCTTCTGGAAATTTCACATAAATGGATTTATACAATAACCATGTTTGTTTTTTGTGTCTGGCTTTTCTTTCTTTTATTTTAAGTTTAGGATATTGCTTCTGAGGTTTATCCACATAATGGTTTGCATATTACTAGATTGTTTTTTATTGCTGACCAGTTGGTGGATATTTGGATTGTTTCCAAATAAGGCTATTATAATGAAAGCTATAAACATTCTCCCCAAATCTGGTCATTCCTGAGTTGTTCCCATCTCAGCAAATGTTACCACTCTTCACTTCGTACTCTGGATGAAAAACCTTAGGTCGTTCTGATTTCACCTATATCAGACCACTAATACTAGCTATACTCTCTGTCTGGGACACTTTTACTCCTGATCTTCCCAAGGCTGATTTTTGTTATTCTTTAGGTTTCAGCTTAACTGTCACTTCCTCAGTAGAAATTAATTCCCATTTATCATTGTTTGGTATTGTTTTTTAATGTTGTCTTTATTTGTTATGGGCTTTCAAGGTGACAGTAGTGGTAAAGAACCCGCCTGCCAATGTGGGAGATGTAAGAGACGGGGGTCCCATCCCTCCATCGGGAAGATCCCCTCATAGTAGGTGATCAGCAGTATGTCAGGTAGTGAAATACAAATATTGTTCTTGGACTTATATGTAGGGCTTTAAAAGATATATTACATCTGTTAATTGACTTCATTTCTTGCAATTAAACACCATTAATATAGTTTTCTGTAAATCTACTTTCACTATTTGCTTCATGGCATTTTTGAAATTCAGTTTGAGCTTCATCAACTTAAGAAAAATAAAAGGATATAATTTTACCACATTAATTTCTATTTCTTTAAATAAAAGTGGAAACAATGCCCAGTTGTGGGTGTGTCTGGTGGTGAAAGTAAAGTCTGATGCTGTAAAGAACAGTATTGCATAGGAACCTGGAATGTTCTGTCCATGAGTCAAAGTAAATTGGAAGTGGTCAAACAGGAGATGGCAATAGTGAACATCAACATTTTAGGAATCAGTGAACTAAAATGGACCAGAATGGGAAAATATTATTCAGATGACCATTATATCTACTAATAGGGCAAGAATCCCTTAGAAGAAATGGAGGAGCCCTCCTAGTCAACGAAAGAGTCTGAAATGCAGTAGTTAAGTGCAACCTCAAGAATGACAGAAGATGTCCTTTTCATCATAGAGGATTGGAATGCAAAAGCAGGAAATCAAGAGATACCTGGAGTAACAGTCAAGTATGGCCTTGGAGTACAAAATGAAGCAGGGCAAGGCTAACAGTTTTGCCATGAGAACGCACTGGTCATAGCAAACACCCTCTTTCAGCAACAGAAGACAACTCTACACATGGACATCACCAGATGGTTAATACCTAAATCAGGTTGATTATATTCTTTGTAGCCGAAGATGGAGAAGCTCTATATGGTCAGCAAAAACAAGACTGGGAGCTGACTGTGGCTCAGATCATGAACTCCTTATTGCAAAATTCAGACTTAATTTGAAGAAAGTAGGGAAAACCACTAGTCCTTTAAGGTATGACCTAAGTCAAATCCCTTACAGTTATACAGTTGAAGTGACAAATAGATTCAAGGGATTAGATCTGATAGAGTAGCAGAAGAACTATGGACAGAGGTTTGTGACATTAAACAGGGCGTGGTGATCAAAATCATCTCTAAGAAAAATAAATGAAAAAAGAGAAAATGGCTATCTGAGGAGGCCTTACAAACAACTGAGAAAAGAAGAGAAGCAGAAGGCGGAAGAGAAAAGGAAAGATATACCCATCTGAATACAGTGATCCAAAGAACAACAAAGAGATATAAGAAAGCCTTCCTAGTGAACAATTCAAAGAGGAAAACAATAGAACAGGAAAGAAGAGAGACCTCTTCAAGAAAATTAGAGATACCAAGGGAACATTTCATGCAAAGATAGGCACAGTAAAGGACAGAAAAGGTAAGGACCTAACAGAAGTGGAAGATATTAAGAAGAGGTCGTGAGAATACACAGAAGAATTATACAAACAAGATCTTCACAACCCAGATAACCATGATGGTGTGGTCACTCACCTATAGCCAGACATCTTGGAGTGCAAAGTCAAGTGGGCCTTAGGAAGAATCACTACAAACAAAGCCAGTGGGGGTGATAGAATTCCAGCTAAGCTATTTCAAATCCTAAAGATGATGCTGTTAATGTGCTGCACTCAATATGCCAGCAAATATGGAAAACTCAGTAGTGGCCACAGGACTGGAAAGGATTAGTTTTCATTCCATTCCCAAAGAAAGGCAATGCCAAAGAATGTTCAAACTACTGCACATTTGCACTTGTTTCACATCTAGCACAGTAATGTTCAAGATTCTCCAAGCCAGGTTTCAACAGTCCATGAACTGAAAAATTTCAGATGTTCAAGCTGGATTTAGAAAAGTCAGAGCAACCAGAGCTCAAATTGCCAATATCTATTGGATCATATAAAAAGCAAGAGAATTCCAGAAAACCATCCACTTCTGCTTCATTGACTACACTAAAGCCTTTGACTGTGTGTATCACAAGAAACTGTGGAAAATTCTGAATGAAATGGGAATACCAGACCACCTTACCAGCCTCCTGCAAAACCTGTGAGCAGGTCAAGAAACAACAGTTAGAACCAGACATGGAACAGAGGACTGCCTCCAAATTGGGAAATGAGTACGTCCAGGCTGTATATTGTCGCCTTGCATATTTGACTTATATGCAGAGTACAAAATGCCAGGCTGGATGAATCAGAAGCTGGAATCAAGATTGCCAGGAGAAATATCAGTAACCTCAGATACACAGATGACACCACCCTTATGGCAGAAAGTGAAGAGGAACTAAAGAGCATCTTGATGAAGGTGAAAGAGGAGAGTGAAAAAGCTGGCTTAAACTCAATATTCAGAAAATGAAGATCATGGCATCTGATCCCATCACTGCGTGGCAAATAGAGGGAAACAATGGAAACAGTGACACACTTTATTTTCTTGGGCTCCGAAATCACTGCAGGTGGTGGCTGCAGCCATGAAATTATATGACCCTAGCTCCTTGTAAGTAAAGCTATGACCAACCTCGACAGCATGTTAAAAAGCAGATAAATTACTTTGCCTGCAGAGTTCCGTGTAGTCAAGGCTGTGTTTTTCCAGTGTTCATGTATGGATGTGAGATTTGGACCATAAAGAAAGCTGAGTGCTGAAGAATTGATGCTTTTGAACTGTATCTTTGGAGAAGACTCTTAAGAGTCCCTTGGACTGCAAGGAGATCAAAACAGTCAATCCTAAAGGAAATCGATCCTGAATATTCACTAGAAGGACTGATGCTGTAACTGAAGCTCCAGTACTCTGGCCACGTGATACAAAGAGGCAACTAACTCATCAGTAAAAACCCTGATGCTGGGAAAGATTACAGACAGGAGTAGAAGAGGATGACAGAGTTTGAGATGGTTGGATGGTATCATTGACTCAATAGACATGAGTTTGAACAAATTCCAGGAAGTTGTGAAGGACAGGGAAGCCTGGCCTGCTGCAGTCCAAGAGATCACAAAGATTCGGACACAGCTGAGTGACTGAACAGCAACAGTGATTTCTATTTCTTTAAATAAAAGACAGTATTCTAGAAAGATGACAACATTGATTAGAAATCTTCAACCATAAACTCCAGGATGGGAGAAAAATGCTAACTTTTTTTTTGAGATGCTAACAGTCTGTTCATAACACAAAACTTTTTTTGACAAAGGAAGCACAAAAAATACCCCATTAGCAGTTACAACTGTGGCATAGAGGTGTACTTCCAAAGGCGTTATAGCTCTTCATCGTTTAAATGAGCAGCAGTAGAACAAGAATTATCTCTTCCTTTTGTCTTTTTACATACTGTGCATCATTTAATTTCTAGGAATCCATTGATACCTAAAGTTATTTAAATAAATAATTGCTAGACAATTTAATCAAAGTAATTTAAAAGTCGATTTATATTGGAGTATGGTTGATTAATGATGTCCTGTTAGTTTCAGGTGTACGCATTGTTGTTCATATACGTATAGTTATTGTTTTTCAAATTCTTTTCCCATTTAGGTTATTACAAAATATTGGGCAGAGTTCTTTGTGCTGTTCAATAGGTCCTTGTTGATTTGTTATTGCTGATTATAGATTTAAACACAGTAGTGTGTATATGTTTTATTCCCAAACTCCCAGTTTATCCCTCCCCTCCCCACCTTGATTTTTAAATGACAGATTTTCAAAGTTTTGAGCCAGAAGAAACTTTATAAATCACCTAATCCTATAGGTTTCTTTTGGTTGAGGAAACTGAGGCTTAAGGAGTTTAGGTGGTAAATCTTGTGAGAATTTACTGAGCAACTACAGAAATCTAGTCCCATAGAAAGCAAAGAAACTGTGCTGCTTTGTATGTTTATACTAAAGATTTCCTTGCCTTTCTTAATGTTTTCTCTTCTTGAATACTTTTCTTTCATCTTCACATTTCTAATTCCATTCAAGATCCTAGCTGAAGTATCACTTTCTTCAAAAGGCCCTTTCTTATTCCAGAGCTGTCAATTATTTCTCATCTTCTACACACCTATAACTTTCTAGTTACTTCCCTTATGACACCTCTATCTTATGAGAATATCTGTATTCTCACATTAACTTGAAGCTACTTGAAGACAGTAATTCTATCATTACATCTCATTCATCTTTTCATCTCCTATAAACTCAACTGTGTCTTTCATTTAATTGTGTTCAATACATATTTGTTGAATAAGTGAATGGAATGCAATGTTGATTCCTGTTATTAAAATATAGATAACATCCTCACTATTTCTTTCCTAAGGAGGAAGAGTACATTCAGTGAATATTACTTCACCTCATACACATTTATTAGTCACCTAGCTACATTCAAGCTGCTTATAATGAAATATTAATCCAATTAATTCATGCTTTTAAAACAAAGCAATTTGCACTTCTCTTCTTTGCCGAAATGATCTTATTAGCATAAATTAGTCCTCTTATGTTAAACTTCTTTGAGTGGTGTATTACAGATACAACTGTAATTGTCAACTGTCATTTCCATATTCAGAGCATGGGATTCCAAGAAGAACCCAGAGAGTTCAGGTAATCTGCATTTATAGAGCTCTCAGAGACAGTGTATATTCAGGCCAGCTCAATGGATGGTCTTCTGTCTCATTTTAAAGTCTCTCTTGAGATTTGCAAAGGAACACTGACAGATGCAAAACTTTTGACTCAGGATTCCTATAGCCTGTGAAAGTCATAGCCAAACAGTGTTTTGTTCAGCCATGGAAAACATTTAATATATTATTTGCTTTTGAATTTTTCTCATACTTCCCTTTTGTAAATAGTCAGGAGGGAGCAAAAGTATCTCAGAGAGTACAAGAAGAGAAGGCTTTCTGAGCTGTTTCTTTTTTCTTGACAAGCTGATATTGTAAGGTTGAGATGAGGATAAGAGGTAAGGGCCTGACTGTAAGATTCACATCACCATACAGATTTATCTTTCCAGAGAAGCGGTTGTTTCCTTAAGTTCTTGGAAGCAGCAATCTCTGTCCGGCTCCATGCCGTCCTCAGGATGTTTCTGAATAATAAGGACCTGTCTTGTGTCTTTACAATATAATTTTTCCTTTTACAGTGGAATTAAATCTAATGTAAAAATCACAAGTGAAGAACCGGAAATAATACTACCAGGTATGGTTACCTGGAAGAGATTTTTAAGGCTCAGGCATGATTTTTAAAAAATTGTTGCTGTTATCATATTTAGTAAATTATAAGAAATTATGCCAGATATGGATTTATTATTATTGATATTGCCAGTGAACTATTCCCAAGCTTATTTCAGTAATACTGGGATTGAACTGTCGAGAAAAAAGACTTATGATTTGATTGTTTGCTTTTTATTATGATTAGATTATTAAATATTTTAATTATTAAAATTAATATTTTAACTGTCACTAAAATTATTAAATGTTACAAAAGTATAAAATATGTTAATAACTATTAAATAGTATTAATTAATTAAATGTTTTATTATTAAATTGATTATTAAGATATTTTTCAAAACTACTGAAAAGCATAAAGGAAATATTAATGTTATGATAAGAAAAAAATACAAGATACCAATTTATATTGTCAATGCGATCAGCATTTTAAAGTTTTTGGCACATACACATTCACACAGAAACACACCCAAAAAGTAATAGACTGGCATAGTACTAGTAGTGCAAGGGTTTATAAATTACATTTACTTTTAAAATCCTTTTGCAGATTTTTTCAAAATTTCTGCAATAAGCACATATCTGTTTAATATTAAGAAAATGTTCAAAAAAAAAAAGAAAATATTCTTCTAAAAGATGATAAGGGGACTCTTTTTAAAATCACACTTTTATTGAAATAACATAGATTTCAGATGTTTTACGTAGTTTATGTGGCAGTGCTCAATGAGCACTGAAATGAGCACTCAGCATCAAAAGCCATTATAATGCATTTAATAATAGCACACACAGCTCTGCATATACAGAATGCTTAATAATTTATATGCTTTTTAAAAGTTTCATCTTCACATGACGCATCAGTCAGCAAGAAAGGGAAATAAAGTGAGAAGAAACTGAGTTTCAGAGAAATTAAGTCACTTTGACAAATTCTGTAGCAACAGGAAATGATAGAAGCGACACAAGTCAGTCTAACTACTGTCTACTGAACAAACCCAGCAATGCTGTTTCTTGTACCAGGGCACAAAACCTGAACTTGGTAGTTGCGTAAGAATTTTCCTTGACTCCTCAAAATCTAATGAATACTTTAAAATTCCTGATTACGCTTAGTTTTAGACAGCACTTTGATGTTTTCAAGAATTTTTTCATTTTCTTTCAATTTCCTTTTGTCCCTTCTGTTTGGAGCTTAAGTATAGTGACTATTTGAGGCTGTAAGTGCTGCTTTTAGCCACTCTAATAACTTCCATCTTTTTTTTCCTTGTGTAAATGTTAGATTTATCAGTCTTATCACTTGTATCAGGTTTTCTGTTTTGATAAAATAGGAAATGTGCTACTGTGCTCAGTCATGTCCAGCTCCTTGCAGCCCCATGGGCTGTGTAACCCGCCAGGCTATTCCGCTCATGGACATTTTCCAGGCAAGAATACTGGAGTGGGGTGCCATTTCCTACTTCAGAGGATCTTCCCGACCCAGGGCTCAAACATGCATCTCTTGTGTCTCCCGCATTGGCAGGCAGATTCTTTACCACTAGTGCTATCTTGGAAGCCCGGAATAGGAAATGATAATCTTCAAATAATTGAATCATTACTATTGACATGTAGAAAAATATTTCTTAACTCCCCAGACAGAATGGTTGACAGGCAGGCAGCAACTTCATATGAGAATTCCAAATGTTCATTTGCCAGCTAACCAAAGGAAGTATAATTTTGGAGTACGAAAGTGGTAAGGGGTGTTACCTGTCACAGGTACAAGAGTACAAGTTGTATGACAGTTGAGCATAATGAAGTCAAGAATTTCCTTTGTCCCATGATATGAACATTCATTAGTAAAGATTAATGGAGTTTAAACCCTTTAATTATCAACTCTATGTGACTGATAGAAAGAGTAAGCTATTCCAGTTGAAAAAACTCTAGTTTCTTGACAAAGATTTGGAACTGAATTCCAGAGAACTTAACTGAGCTCCTAGATTGTACTGTTTAGGCCATGTTAAACATGCAAAAGACAGCATTTTTGGTGGGATTTTTCTTGCAGTGTAGTATGGAATTCATGCTAGTTCTGGAGTCAAATGACTTGAGTTCAATTCCTGACTCCAGTGTTCAATACAAACCTTGGGAAAGTCCTTTAATATCTATAAAAGTGGCATAATAAGTTGTTGCAAGGATTAAATGAGAAAAAGTATGTCAACCACTTGTAAAAGTGAGTATATGATGCATATTAAGTAATTAATGTTAAGTAAGTAAGTAATTAAGTAAGTGAAGTCGCTCAGTCGTGTCCGACTCTTTGCGACCCCATGGACTGTAGCCTACCAGGCTCCTCCCTCCATGGGATTCTCCAGGCAAGAGTACTGGAGTGGGGTGCCATTTCCTTCTCCAGGGGATCTTCCCAACTGAGGGATTGAACCGGGGTCTCCCGCATTCCAGGCAGATGCTTTAACCTCTGATCCACCAGGGAAGCCCTAATGTTAGTTAGACCATATTAATTATTATATTAGAAGAAGAGAGAACACAGATATTTGAAGCACTCGTGTAAGAAGGTGAGCTGGAAAATGATTAAGCATTACCAATAAACAGTGATATAGGTGTAGGAGACCAACTGGAGAGAGGTCATTGAGATCCTCAGAGAGGGTTTCTGGAATGGTTAAAATTTGAACCACATTGTAAAATATAAAATTTGAAAAGATATGATCTGCGACTTTGGCTCAAGGTGAGAAGAGTACTAAAGCCTGAAGGAAATGATACAATTTGAAAAAGGGAAATTACCAGGGTTAAATAAAAGAGATTAAAGTGAAATATAAGATTGTCAGGGGAACACCTTTTCTCTTAGTCTCTCCTTTTTCAGCACTTGAAAAAGGAAACAGGTTAGGATGACTGTGGTAACTGTGAGGCAGAAATTAAGCAGAAATTATTTTCTCAAGGCCCTCTTCCCTACTTTTTATCTTTTAGTAAATATTGATCTCAAATTCTGCCTTGTGGAGTTTTCAAAGGCAAGATCAGAGTTGTTTGTCTTGTCAGAATGCTTCAGACTTGACCTCTGGATTTCATTCTATTTTTTTTTTTGGATTTCATTCTATGTCAGATTCTGGAGTAAAATCCACAGTCTTTTGTTGGAGACTTCTCTGTGTTGCCTTTGTAATTTGGTGACAAAAATTGAAAAAAGCATGGATTTGTGATGTTGATATACATTGGAAAAAAACAGGTATTTTGTGATTTAATTCTTTTCTTCCACATACCTCAGATGTCTAATGTATAATACAATATTATTGATGTGCTGATTATTAATGAATTATATTCTTCCATTCTCCTTTTCCCCACCTACATTTCTTTTATGATTTTGTCTGAACCATAAGCTTTTTACATTGTTAGAACTTCTCCTGAAGATTGAATACATAATCAAAATTAAGTAGATAGTGCAAAATACTGACTTTAGAGTGCTTACATTAAATTAACTTGAATTATATGTTCCATTCTAGTGTTTTCAAAGTACACCTTTCATTATACATAGTTGGCTTTTGCTAACTATAATGAGGTTGATAAAGAAGCTACTTGAAAGAAGCAGAAATCATTAAGTCCATTTTTATAATTGCTTATTGAATTCCAATTACCAATGAGTAGTCTGGGCCCTTTATTCTTTTTCATCTTCTTTTCCTTACTTATATCTGGGGTGTCTAGTTCTATAGCTATTATTTTATTCCATATGTAGTGTCATAATTTAATATCTATAAGATTGTTGCCTTAGTTTCAGAGCCCAGATAAGTGATTTTAGTTTGGCTACTACTAACTCACCAGAACTAAAATTCATAGATTGTCTATTACAATAATCTCAGATTGCCTGAAAACTAAAATACTCTATAAGAGAAAAGCAATAATATTAGAAATATGATAATTGTAGTGAGACTTGAAGAGACCTGAGTACCTCTGGTTCATCCTATAAATTGATTCTGGTGCATACAATTTAATCTATCTCAGACTTCAACTTGCATTTAGGCATCGCTTAATGTTTCTTTTCATTTTTTAAAATAAAATTTGAAACGTTGTACTTATTTATGAGTCTATGAGTATTTGTTACC
Organism: Cervus elaphus; assembly: GCF_910594005.1. NCBI lineage: Eukaryota > Metazoa > Chordata > Mammalia > Artiodactyla > Cervidae > Cervus > Cervus elaphus. Next base: position 34,318,133 of record NC_057822.1, read on the forward strand.
AATATCAAGATTTGTTACTTTACCATGAAAATACTGTTTGGCAGCATATTTTCTTGAAAATAATTTCCTAGTTCTAAAGTGTAACTGTGGTTGATTTGGTTCCTTTCATACATCTTTTTTTTATATTGACGTTGATGCCACTAAGACTAATATAAAATTAAATATTCATATGATAGTTTTTTTTTCTCCCTTGCAGGCCATTAAGATAGACAAGAGTTTGCTTTGACAAGAAATGAATACATTTCGTCTTATCTCGTAGAATTACCCACACTTTTCTGCTAGAAATCATAATATCCACACATAGTTCTTCATCATAATCATTTTTTTTTTGAAATAAACACTTCACCTTTACATCAGTTGAATGCCTCCTAAGTGACCACAGTCTGCCAGATGCATGACTTGCCAATCTGGTCACTGCTCTTTAAAATTTCCTTTTGAATATTAAAAAAATAAATAAATAAAAGAAACTACATTAACTTCTAAGGAAGAGCCTGTTCTGTGCCATTGATTAATTGGCATTGATAAATAAGCCACATTAGTATTACAAGAAAATGGCATAACAGATTGATGTCGACTGGAGCTCTCTAGGAATAAAGCTGAAGACAGCTCAGCACGCCATCTGGAAGAGACAATGAGAGGTGGCAAATTTCATGCAACAGGGGAAAGGGGAGGGTGCTTTTCAGATGCTACATATCTGAACTGACACTTTGATGTGTTCAAGTGCAATCTCCCCTGTCAAAATATTTCTTTCTTTAGCCGTACTCAGTCTAATGCAATCAGACCACAGTGTGGAAGACTGCCATATCCTCTTAGGTGAGATTTGTCTTGGAGTAACAAGCTGCAAAGCTTCCAAATTGTAGTGCCACAATTTAAGTGATAAAACAAAAACAAAAACAAAAACATGCAATACCAGTTTCTGTTAAAATTTACTACGTGCTATGCCACCTTTAATAAGAATTTGAAAGTTCAAGTATAAAACACTCACTTTAAAAAGAAACTATACTAACACTGTATAACTGACTTGGAAATTATCTATATATTTTAAATTTATAAAACTTGCAGGTAAATATATGTTTGTTTATTTTACACTAGTTAAATGAATTTATCCTTCCCACTAGAAAGTCCTACTAATTAATTAATGTATTTATGGGGTAATTATCTTGATTGCTTTATGGAGAAGCTATATTCTTGAGATGGATGAGAGATCATGTATTACTATTATTAGCATCTTTCTGGTGTCTCCAATGTTTATTTATTTTTTTTCAATGTTTCTTTTATAGGCAGTAAAAGATTTTGTATTTAATAAATGATAGTATCCTTATTTTCATGTACATATACTAAGTACAAATTTATAAAAAGTTACTAAAATATGGATTTAAAATAACAAATGGAACCCATAACTTTTGGTTAGATCAGTAAAATATTGTAGATACCATATTTACCAGTACTTTCTGTTCTTTAGCAAGACAAGTGTTTTATTTAATATAATTGGAAAAAATTGGCTACTTCAAATCTTATCCAAATAATATATGCACAATTTTAATTTGGGGGCCAAAACATTAATTATTCAACCAATTAATTGATCTTATCATTAAATTTAGATCATAGTTTGTTCACTTTATAAAGTTAATATAATGATAATTTACATTTTAATCTATAGCATATACAATTTATGGGCATGAAACTGCTTATAGCTTGATAGTTATATTCAAACAATTTTTCTATCCATTCACAGAATTATGATTTCTGTTTCTAGTAGACTGATTTGTGTTGATCAGATTTTTACTCTTTATTGCTTACATGATATTTTTAGATTATCTTATTTTTAATAGTATGTTTATTCACACAAAGCACATGCAAACACATAAACATATTAAATTAAAACATGATAAAATGAATTTTCCCAGGGCCTATAATCATTTTCTTGTGTGGATTTATAGAAAATAGAAATAATAGGTCGATTCACCAATGCAATGCAATTACTTTACTGACTTATTTTATACAATATCTCTAAAACCTAAAAGGTATGGTTGTAAATATAGAAAATACCCTAGTGAGAAAATTAACAAGGGGAAACATCCTATACCAAAGCAAATGGTGGGAAAAACAATTGAATTTGCACTGAATTTGCCATATTTTTCTGTGAATAGAAAGTTTCTAAGATTTCAGTTTCTAAGATAATAGCTAATAAATAACCAGATAAAATTTGATAGCGTGGCTATTTCTTCTGTTACGTGTTTCTTAACAAAGTGTAAATAAGTTAGTAAAATCTCAGAACTATTACTATACGATTTAAGCTCATTTTTATGATGGTACTATCTGTTTAAATATTATTGAGTGAAAAGATACAGACAGGTATGAAACCTGCCTTATACTTGGTGGGCATACACAATGAAAGGCTGATATTTTACAAAGTTGCACTATGATGAAATTTCACCAGTGTGCTATAAAGATTTGAAAACTTTAGTTTTTCAAAAAGAGATCATTCAAGTCTGCTCTGGATTGGTTAACTCATTTTTAAAAATCACTTTGTCAGTGTTTTGATATGATTGATATACGAAAAGATGTACATGTTTAATATATACAATTTGATGAGGTTTGAAGTAAGCATGCCCTTTTGGAGATGACAGATATGTTTATGGCATAGATTTTAATGATTTACATATCCATCATCTCCAAAATGTTCCTCAGTATTTGTTATTTTTCCTTACTTTTATTATTTTGTTATAGAAACACTATACATTAAGGTCTGTCCTCATCACATTTTTAAGTGCGCAATACAATATTGTTAACTAGGAGGCTATGCTGTACTGTAGACCTCTAGGACATTTTTATCTAGTATAACTGAAATTTTGCACCTTCTGCATAGTAACTTCTTGTGTTTCCCTCCCACTAGACTCTCTGCTTCTTGTCTTTGAATATTTTAGATTCCTCATGTAAGTGATACTATGTAGTATCTGTCCTTCTGTGTCTGGCTTATTTCACTTAGAAAATTGTCCTCTGTGTTCATCCATGTTGTCTAAATTAGCAAGATTGCCTTCTTTTTTAAAGCTGAATAATATTTTATGTATATATAGCAGTTTCTTCATTCATTCATACACCAAGAGTGACTTAGTTTGCTTCCATGTCTGCAGTCAAATAAACATGGGGGTGCAGATATCTCTGTGAGATCCTGATTTCAATGCCTTGGGTATATACCCAGAGTAGATTGTTGGGTCATAATAGTAATTTTATTTTTATTTTACTGAGGCACCTCTATACCATTTTCCATAGTGCCTATACCAATTTGTATTTCCACCAGTAGTGTATAAGGGTTCCCTTTTCTCCACATTTTTGTGGAGCATGCTTTTTATGTTTTATTTTGGTAACAGCCATCCTAACAAGTGGGAGTGATATTTTATTGTGGATTTGGATTTGCATTTCCCTGATAATTAGTGATATTGAGTGTCTTTTCATACACCTGTTGACCATGTCTATTGTCCTGTATCTTCTTTGTAGAAATGTCTGCTCAGCTCCTTTGCTCATTTTTAAATTATCTTTTGTTTGTTTGTTGTTGGCATTGTTGTTACGTTGTGCAAATCCCCTATAATTAATCCCTTATCAGATATATGGTTTACAAATATTTTCTCTCACTCTATATGTTGCCCTTTTATTTTGTTTGGTTTTTTTATTTGCTGTGAAGAATTTTTTAGTTTGATGTAGTCCAGGTTGTTGATTTTTGCCTTTGTTGAGTATCCTTTTGTTGTCATATCCAAGAAATCTCATTGCCAAGGCCAAAATTAAGAAAATCTTTCTTTGATTTCTTCTAAGGGTTTAACAGTTTTAGATTTTATGTTCTTGACAATGTTCTACTGAACTCTGGCTACTGTTTTTTAAGAGACATTTTGACACTGGAATTTGTTCAGAGAGAGTGTCTGGGATGGTTCAGGCTCCTATTGTCAAGTCAAAAGAAGGATAATTTTTAAAAAGTGACATATTTGTCTTGTAAGAAAAAAGTTCAGGAAGAAGAAGATATCTTCAAATATATAAAGACTGTCATATGCCAGAGGGGAGGGAAAGTTCTTTAAAGATTTAAAGGACAGCCAGGGTGGAAGTTGCAAACAAAAGGAAAAAAAAAAAGATTTTTGCTAGTAGTAAGAAGGACTTAATATCAATGACAGTTGACTAGAACAATTTGGCCTCTCTTGAGTCTTTCCTGGCATTCTTGTGGTTGGGATTTCACTTTCCAGTGCAGGAGTAGTGGGCTTGCTTCCTGTGAAGCTAAGATCCCATATGCCTTGTGTCGAAAAAATGAAAACGTAAAGTAGAAACAATATTGTAATGAATTCAGTAAAGACTTTAAAGAATGGTCCACATTAAAAAACAAAATAAAGCTCTTATAAAAAGAAAAGATGACCTCCCTTGAGAAGTGGTAAATTCCTTGTCATTGAAGATGACTGTGCTAAGATGATCCCTTGTTAGCCAATTTGTAGGTTAAGTAGGTGACTTCCCCTGCTAAACCCAGAATCTTCTTTTCCAAAAATCTTACAGCAGTCCGTCAGAAACAGTGAAATGCAGATACACTTTTGATTTTCTTATCAAATACATTCTACTGATTTGATAGCATTACAAAATCTCAGTAATTCTGTCCCCTAGTGTTTGAGTAAGTATATTAATTATCTAGAAGTAAATTTAATTGCTAATAGTTTTCTGAAATAAAATTACATTTGTATATATGATTTCAGGAAAGCATCCAAATCCCCTTTGTTAATTTTCTTAATGGTTAGTTTATAGTTTAAAGCAAACATTTGTGGCCTGTTCATGTATATTCTTACCTCACCTTCATAGAAGATCAAATTAGACTTCTTTAATTTGCCAAAAGCATCAGTTCATGATTTCATAATAAGCAACTTAGAAATAGTGAAGTATCTGACAGTGGCCAAAAAGCTAACAAGAGGGACATTTTAATTTAATATTTGGATTTTAGAACCTCTAGGTAAATGATCTTGCTGCTTCCCCATTTCAATTCTTTTTTATTGCTTTGCCTGTTAATGCTTAACAATATTTTCCTCCTCTGAAAAGCTTATTATTCAATCCCTTTAAGATTAGAGTTCTAGCAGATAAAAACATTCCATCTTTTACTTGTTTTCTGTATTTATATATTAGCATAATTTTCAATTCCATACCTCTATGTTTGAAGGAATGTGCCACATTATCATCATAAAAAGCTCCTGATAAAGTTGAATTCTGTTTGTAGGTTAAGAGAAAAACCTGAGGCTATGAATAAAAACAAGCCTCCCAGTGAGGAAAAACTTTAATGGGGTTTAAAAGGCTCTGACAGATAACCTGAAAATAATCAATAATAGAGGGACAGGGAGAAGCAGTTACACTTTCTCTCTAGTTAAAGAGTTGGACATGACTTAGTGACTGATCAACAACAGCAATGTTGAAGATGATGAACACTGCCTTCAGAGGTAGCCTCAGGACCCTGATTGAAATAACACCGCAATATTGATAACATTCTGGATGCTGATTTATTTCATACAAAGCGCTTTGATATATATTGTAGCATGTAGCCATCATATAACTTTGTCAGAAATGTAGGGCATTTGTGTATAACTCTATTTACATGTGAATTAATGAAGTTTCAACATGCAAATTAATTAAAAAGTTCTTGAACTGAAAAAAAAACCTTGAAATCCAGACCCCAAATTCAGTTTTCTTTCCATTATTCTCCTTTTGGAACTTTTTAGGAGTGATTGTAGTTACTACTCTTCCCAAGACTGAAATATTACAGTTTGTTTCTTTAAGCCATTACATTTCACAGGAATTATGGGATAAAGACTAGAAAACCAAATCAAATAACTACTCCCAAAGTAACAATCTTGGTCATAGATGTATGATTTACCAGTAAAATTCTTAAAGTTAGTCACATAGTCTTGTCCGACTCTTTGTGACATGATGGACTGTAGTCCACCAGGCTCCTCTGTCCATGGATTTCTCCAGGCAAGAATTCTGGCGTGGGTTGCCATTTCGTTTTCTAGGGGATCTTTCTGACCCAGAGATCCCACCCATATCTCCCGAGTTGCAGGCAGATTCTTTACCATTTGATCCTTGCTTAAAATTCTCTGAAAAAGGAAACTGAAGAATGAGCTAAATTTTTAAAGAAAATAAATAGAAAAAGAAGTTTTTTTTATCCCATTTGACTACAAGAATGTGTCCAAATAAGTAAATAACAGCATACATTATATTGGATTGTATCTACATATTTTTTATCATGTTTCTGTGTGAACTGGTATGTATGAAGTGTAAAGATATGTAAAGAAAATATACACACTGTGGAACACTTCCCATCTCTAGAATAAACCTTGGCAGGCCATATTATCCATGTAATTGCCATTTCCTGATGAAAACAGAGTTTCTTCGAAGGCATTTAACAAGAGCCAGATTTTTAATGCTGTTTCTGGCACTTATGTATGGTATCTAGGCACTTTGCCATTTCAATCTGAAATAATGAAAGATGGACAGAGAAGATCCTCCTCTTCTTAAATGCCTGGCCTTTCAAGGTATAAGCGCATCAGGAGCCCAGACAAATAATTTAAAATTGGTTGAAGAGCAAAGAGAAAATATTTTAAAGCTTACTTTTTTTTTCTTGTGGGAATCCCTAAGATTTTGTCTGTTTTGAATGTCTGGAATTTTTTCTTGATTCTTAGTGTTATTTTAACATTGAAGATGGAAGGGAAAAAGCAATGTTTTTGGCACATCATACTTTATTATTTCAAGAAAGGTAAAATGCAACTGAAATTCAAAGAGATTTGTGCAGTGTATCGAGAAGGTGCTATGACTGATCAAACATGTCCAAAAAGTGGTTTTTGAAGATTCGAGCAGGTAATTTCTCACTGGACGATGCTCGGTGTTCAGGAAGACCCTTTGAAATTGGTAGCAATCAAATCGAGCCATTCATTGAGAACAATTAACATTATACCACGTGGAAGATTCTTGACATACTCAAAATATCCAAATCAAGTGCTGAAAATCATTTGCACCATTTGGTTATGTTAATTGCTTTTATGTTTGGGCTCCGCATAAGTGAAAAAACCGTTCTTGAGTGCATTTTCACATGTGATTATCCGCTGAAACATAACACAGACATTCCATTTTTAAAACAAACTGTGAAAAAAAAAAAAAAAATAAAACAAACTGTGGCAGACGATGAAAAGTAGGTACTGTACAATAATGTGGAATGAGAAAAATTGTGGGGCAAGTGTAGTGAACGACCACCAACCATCGCAAAGGCCGGTCTTCATCCAAAGAAGGTTACGGTATGTAGATAGTGGGATTGGAAGGGAGTCCTCTACTATGAGCTCTTCCTGAAACATCAAACGATTAATTCCAGCAAGTACTGCTCCCAGTTAGACCAGCGGAAAGCAGCACTTGAAAAGCATACAGAATTAGTCAACAGAAGACACATAATCTTCCATTAGGATAACATAAGATCACATGTTTTTCTGATGACCAGGCAAAATCTGTTTCAGCTTAGCTGGGAAGTTCTGACTCATCTGCCATATTCACCAGATGTTGCACCTTCAGATTTCCATTTATTTCAGTCTTTACAAAATTCTCTTAATGGGGAAAAAAAAAAAATTCAATTCCCTGGAAGACTGTAAAAGGAACCTGAAACTGTTCTTTGCTCAAAAGGATAAAAAGTTTTGGGGAGATGGAATTATGAAGTTCCCTGAAAAATGGCAGAAGGTAGTGGAACAAAATGGTGAATATGTTGGTCAATAATGTTCCTGTTGAAAATGAAAAATATGTCTCTTATTTTTACTTAAAAAATGAAGAAATTTTTGGCCAACCTAATGTCTCAAATATGTGATAGAGTCTGGAGAATGAGAATTCTGTTTTCTGCTTCTTTATCCCTCCAGTGTTAAAATTCTGGTCAGCACCATGAACACAATAGCCCCATAAAAATGTTCTTGCTGAATGAATGCGTGAAATAAAGTATCCATTGAAGATCTTGAAGGCTCATTAGTCTATCGGAAGTATGTGATTTTAATTATAAATTATCTGCTCTCCTCTATTATATTGCACTCTGGCATTCATCATTACTAAATGTGCATATACAGATGAGTTTTCTAAGAAGGCCTCACCACTTTATAATGCTCAAATCATCTAAGTGCAGGCTTAGTGTTTGGAAATACTCCATAGGATTTCCAAATGTACACTATTTTGTTGTTCTCTTCCAAAATTGTTAGTTTTTAGATGATTGTCTATGCTTCTTCCATTTTAAAGAGTAAGTTTACCAGTGATTAAATTTTTCATCAGAGTGAATAGGTTAAAATTAGTAAATTTTTCTAAAACTCCGTACTTATTTTTTTTTTTTTTTGATAGAGAACAAAATTTCCTACAACTTGGGTAAAGCATTGGGACTGTTAATTTTCTATTGCTGGATAACAAATTACTACCAACTTAATGGCTTGAAACAGCATGTGTGCATTATGTAAATCCCTGTGGGTTAGAGGTACAGGTAGAAGATGACTGGATTCTGCTCAGAGCCTCAGTAAGGTGAAATCATGATATGAGCCAGTGCTGACTTCTTACTTAGAGATGGAAGTCCTTTTCCAAGTAAGGTTGTTGGAAAAATTTCAAGTCCTTGAAGCTGCAGAACAAGGGTCTTCACTCACTTAGGGCTGTCAGCCTAGGGTTGTTCTCAGAACCTACAGGCTTTTGCCATGTGACACTCAGGTCTTTGCTGTGCCGCTTCTTCCATCTGTAGTCCACAGCATGGTCATTTGCTTTGTTCTGGGTCAGCAGAAGAGCATATTTGTTGCTTTGAATTACTCTGACTTTAAAGGGCTTGCCTAATTAGCTCTGTCCCACCCAGAATAATCTCCTTTTCTATGAACTCAAAATCAACTGACTACAAGCAGCAAAATAATATAACATAATTAGAAGAGATAAAACATATCATGTTCAAGTGACTCATGCATTTCAAAGGATTACACTATGAAACAGAATTCTTAGGGGCATTCTTAGATTCTGTCTACAATAAGGACCCCATAACTATGGGAATATTAGTTTGAGGATAAAAAGAAACATTAGAAGGCATTGAGAAACAGGAATAGAGAGAGAAAGTATCCTTTAAGCTAAATGTAAAGTTCCCATTACTGAGAATCAGATGTGAATTAACTAATAATTCAGTACAGTCGCTCAGTCGTGTCCTACTCTGCGACCACACGGACTGCAGCACACCAGGCCTCCCTGTCCATCACCAACTCCCAGAGCTTACTAAAACTCATGTGCATTGAGTTGGCGATGCCATCCAACCATCTCATCCTCTGTCGTCCCTTTCTCCTCTTGCCTTCAATCTTTCCCAGAATCAGGGTCTTTTCCAGTGACTCCGCTCATCACATCAGGTGGCCAAAATATTGGAGGTTCAGCTTCAGCATCAGTACTTCCAATGAACACCCAGAACTAATCTCCGTTAGGATGGACTGGTTGGATCTCCTTGCAGTCCAAGGGACTCTCAAGAGTCTTCTCCAACACCACAGTTCAAAAGCATCAGTTCTTTGGTGCTCAGCTCTCTTTATAGTCCAACTTTCACATCCATACATGGCTACTAGAAAAACCATAGCTTTGACTAGCTGGATCTTTGTTGGCAAAGTAATGTTTCTGCTTTTTAATAAACTATCTAGTTTGGTCATAACTTTTCTTCCAAGGAGCAAGTGTCTTTTAATTTCATGGCTGCAGTCACCATCTACAGTGATTTGGGAGCCCAAAAAGATAAAGTCTATCACTGTTTCCACGGTTTCCCCATCTATTTGCCATGAAGTGCTGGGACTGGATGCCATGATCTTAGTTTTCTGAAAGTTGAGTTTTAAGCCAACTTTTTCACTCTCCTTTTCACTTTCACTAAGAGGCTCTTTTTTTCTTCTTTGCTTTCTGCCATAAGGGTGGTGTCATCTGCATATCTGAGGTTATAGACATTTCTCCTGGCAATCTTGATTCCAGTTTGTGCTTCATCCAGCCCAGCATTTTTCATTATGTACTCTACATATAAGTTAAAAAAGCAGGGTGACAATATACAGCCTTGACTGCTCCTTTCCCTATTTGGAACCAGTCTGTTGTTCTGTGTCCAGTACTAACTGTTGCTTTCTGACCTGCATACAGATTTCTCAAATGGCACGTCAGGTCCTCTGCATACTGAGGTTATTGATATTTCTCCTGGCAGTCTTGATTCCAGCTTGTGCTTCATCCAGCCTGGCATTTCATATGATGTACTCTGCGTATAAGTTACAATATACAGCCTTGACATATTCCTTTCCCAGTTTGGAACCAGTCTGTTGCTCCATGTCCAGTTCTAACTGTTACTTCCTGACCTGCATACAGATTTCTCAGGAGGCAGGTTAGATGGTCTGGTATTCCCATCTCTTTAAGATTTTTCCACAGTTTGTTGTGATCCACACAGTCAAAATCTTTGTCATAGTCAATTAAGCAGAAATAGATTTTTTCTGGAACTCTCTTGCTGTTTGGATGATCCAACAGATGTTAGCAATTTGATCTCTGGCTCCTCTGCCTTTTCTAAATCCAGCTTGAACATCTGGAAGTTTCTGGTTCATGTACTGTTGAAGTCTGGCTTGGAGAATTTTGAGCATTACACTCTAGGGTGGGAGAGGTGTGCAATTGTGCGTTAGTTTGAAAATTCTTTGGCATAGCCTTCCTTTGGGATTGGAGTGAAAACTGAGCTTTTCCAGTCCTGTGGCCACTGCTGAGTTTTCCAAATTTGCTGGCATATTGAGTGCAGCACTTTAACAGCATCATCTTTTAGGATTTGAAATAGCTCAACTGGAATTCCATCACCTCCACTAGCTTTGTTTGCAGTGATGCTTCCTAAGGCCCACTTGACTTTTCATTCCATGATGTCTGGCTCTAGGTGAGAGATCACACCATCGCAGTTACCTGGGTCATGAAGATCTTTCTTGTATAGTTCTTCTGTGTATTCTTGCCAACTCAATTAATTAATGCCTTACATATAAATAAAAAAGCTTTATCAGAGCTATATATATAAATACATTGTTTTATGTAAGTCCAGTTAATTGTATAAGAATGTATTTTCCATGCCATGTAATAAAATGTTACAGTGACTTCTTGTCACAGTGAGATTATTCAAACATACTTTTGGCTGGCAATGCAATATCCCATATTTCATGAGATTGTGCATAGTGATGATAGAATGAATCTTTTCAGGTTCTACCTAAATGATCTATTTTAATCTCAAGTAAATGATAGAATGAGGAAACTACCTCTCCAAATGGTGAGAGAGTATTCTTTTATTTTTTAAATTTATCATATCCCTAGTTTTATAGACTCAAAGAGTTAAATTATCTAGTAGCAAAAATTATTTCTACTATTTAAATTTGTCACTTGATACATTAGTTGAAGTTAGTATTTGAGCTTCCCAGGTGTCTCAGTGGTAAAGAAACTACCTGCCAATATAGGAGACATGAGTTTGATCCCTCAGTCAGGAAGATCCCCTGCAGAAGGAAATGGCAACCCACTCCAGTTCTTTTTGCCTGGGAAATCCCTTGGACAGAGGAGCCTGGTACACTACAGTCTATGGGGTCACAAAAGAGCTGGACACACTTAGCAACTAAACAATAATACAATGGAACTATTACAATTTGTCCAAATATAAAAGCTGTACAAATTGTCTGAAGATGAACGTATTTCCATAGTAAAATATATTAAAGTGCTATAAGGAGAAAGGGGACACAAAAAGTTTCACATGACTATTTAAAGAAACCTAAAATTTAAATGGAGTGGCATATGATACATTTAGAATTTAATTTTATAAAAATGATTCAGAAAAGTTTTGAATTTTGATTGACATTCAGTGGTGTGCTGGTTTGAATTCTTTTCAACATTACAAAGAACAAAGGCACAATAACTGAAATGCTAAAATTTAAAATGCAAATTCAAAACATCGCTTCAAGTATTGAAAGGCTCTTCCAGTAAACTTTCAGTTACATCATTTTTAGTTTTTGCATCTTTTTCAAATTTTCATTAAAATTGTCCAGTAACAGTATATTCATTACTGTTTCCTTTATACCTTTGAAGCTACAAGTCTGCCTCCTAGTTGATTTCCTCTTCCATTCATCAGGGGATGGGAGATGGGGGGGTTAATTGTTTACTTAGAACTGTTGTAGGATATTGATAGGACAGATATTTAATAGCCCCCAACATTTTTTCTTAGTAAATAGGTAAAGTGGCACAGTGGTAAATAATTCTCTTAACAGCGCAGGAGATGCGGGAGGTGTAGGTTTGATTCCTGGGTTGGGAAGATCCCTGGAGGAGGGCATGGCAAGCCACTCCAGTGTTCTTGCCTGGAAAATCCCATGGACAGAGGAGCATGGTGGCTACAGTCCCTGGGGTCTCAAGAGTCAGATATGACTGAGTACATAAGCAAGCAGAAGAGTAACTTGTCTGTCCTTTTCTTTTCACATTTTTGCTAAGCAGGCAGCAGAGATTAATTAGGTTTCATATTTATTTATATAGCAAATTTGTTTTTATTATCTTCACCTCCCACTCAAATAACATAATTATGGTGATCCTACTCAAGTTATCTCTAGGTGTCAAACTCATGATCCAAATGAAAATCCCGACTCTTTGCGACCCAGTGTACTGTAGCCTACCAGGTTCCTCCATCCATGGGATTCTCCAGGCCAGAATACTGGAGTGCATTGCCATACCCTCCTCCAGAGGATCTGCCGGACCCAGGGATCAAACCCGCGTCTCATGTGGGTCCTTCATTGCAGGCAGTTTCTTTACCACTGAGCCACTGGGAACACATCGAGCTTAGATGGGGTATAATCAAATGATGATGCTGGAAGAGGGTCATGGATATCAAACAATAGTAGCAGAAGTAAGTCTTATCTTGCACAAGAAGAAAAATAAGAAAGCAATGAATTTTATGATAAAACTTAATAATAAGATTTTTCAAATTATTATTTTTACAGGAATATTTTAACAGGTTCTTTGTGTTCTGACAGCTAATAGATTGTTTTTCCCTCTTTTTTTAACAAATATTCATGAAAGGTGGGAAAGCACCTTTAAATACGGATGTTAAATGATACTGTATCTGAGTCTGTGTATCTGGCATCAATGAAGCTTTTGGAGGAAAATATTTGCATTTTCTGAAGCTCATTGAGATATCTGTAACCAGAAAAATGACTGTGGCCACATTAAGTGACTATTTCCTCTCTCTCTTTTTCTCAGTAAATTTTAACTGAAAATATACTTCCTACAAAAGGAATGCCTTGCATATCAACTGAAGTTATGTATTCATTTTAATGCTTAGTGATTACCTGAGTCTCAGGAACTTATGTGCTTTTGTATTGATTTCAGCAGCTGACACATCTGAATTGCTGTTAAGATCTATGACCCCTGACCTTATCATTTCTAAGCAGTTTTATGCTCAATTGTGTATATTTACAAACTAGAGACTGCCACTCAAATATGGCTCCTATGTTCTGATTCATGGTTCAGTCAGAGTATGAACTATGATTACTCCTTTAGCAGAGTCATCGTGTTGAACTATACTACAAATTGGTTCAGAAATGAGAAAGTCTGGAGTTGAATCCTTCATATTTTTCAAAAGAATATATGAAACACTTTCTATTATCAATCCTTTGCTAGAAACCAGAGACATGGAATTGGCACAAATAAGTATGATTTTTGTTTCCATGCAGTTTACAGCATAGTTGTTGTCGTTCAGTTGCTAAGTCATGTCCGACTCTTTGTGACCCCATGGACTGCAGCATGCCAGGCTTCCTTGTCCCTCACTATCTCCCAGAGTTTGCCCAAGTTCATGTCCATTGCGTTGTTGATGCTATCTAACCATCCCATGCTCCACCGCCTGCTTCTCCTTTTACCTTCAACCTTTCCCAGCATCAGAGTCTTTTCTAATGAGTCAGCTCTTTGCATTAGGTGGACAAAGTATTCGAGCTTCAACTTCAATATCATTCCTTCCAGTGAATATTCAGGGTTGATTTCCTTTAGGACTGACTGGTTTGACCTCCTTGCTGTCCAAGGGACTCTCAAGAGTCTTCTCCAGCACCACAGTTTGAAAGCACCAATTCTTCAGCTCCTAGCCTTCTTTCTGGTCCAACTCTCACATCTGTACATGACTACTGGAAAAACCATAGTCCTGACTATACAGACCTTTTAGGCAGCATCGTTGGGGATTTGAGATAGCAATTGATAAAAAACATGATAGGATAAGTGTGTAAGTACTTACAGTATTTTACTGGGGGATCTAATCTGATAAAGGAGATCAGGAATGCTTCTCCCCAAAAGTTACTATTTGATTGAAAGCTAAAGAATAAGAAAATATTAGATTTGAAGAGCAGTGATGCACCTTCCAGCCAAAGGGAAAAATACATGCAAAGACCTATTAGCAAAAGGAGTTGATTGTTGTCAACACATTCTTTGTTGTCATCAACAAGACAGGAGCTAGAGATATACTAGGAAACCCAGATGGCACTTAGTATGTATTATTTTAGAAACAAGGAGTCTAGGAAAGAGTATATCCCTATTTGTTATCTTCTGTTAAAATATCTCTAAACTTGCAGGGCAATAGTGGAGACACAGACATAGAGAACAAACTCGTGGACACAGTGGGTGAAGGGCAGGGTGGGATGAATTGAGAGAGCAGCATTTTAACAGATACGTTACCATACATCAAATAGATAACCAGGGAGCTCAAAACTGGTGCCCCGTGACAACCTAGAAGGGTAGGATGGGTAGGAAGTGGGAGGGAAGCTCATGAGGGAGAGGGCGTGGGTATATTTATGTTTGATTCGTATTGACATATGGCAGAAACCAACACAATATTGTAAAACAGATATCCTCTAATTAAAAATAAATACAATTTTAAAAAAAACTTTAAATTAATTCAGGCTAGGAGACAAAGGTAAATCTCTGGTTTTAGAGGCAAATTAATGCTGTTATTCAGAATGGTTAATAGAAAGGTTTTTTTCTGTATGTATGTTTGTATCTACTAGTGAAATTGCTCAGTCGTGTCTGACTCTTTGCGACCCCGTGGACTGTAGCCTACCAGGCTCCTCTGTCCATGGAATTTTCCAGGCAAGAATAATGGAGTGGGTTGCCATTTCCTTCTCCAGGGATCTTCTCAACCCAGGGACCGAACCCAGGTCTCCTGCATTGTAGGCAGACGCTTTTACCATCTGAGCCACCAGGGAAGTCTGTAGTTGTGTTTATGTGTTTAGATTTAATTTAGGTTTTTCAGTCTCTCATGACATTGAAAAATTTGTAGCAAATATGAAAAGAGAAGGTGAAAGGGACTTGATATATCTGTGTGTATATATATATATATATATACATATATATATATATATATATACTCAAGAATATTGATCCAGTTATAAAAGGATAAAAATATTTTACTGCAGTGCTCATTGCCTAAGGACTTTACATTTTGATGACTACATTGTTTTGATAGGCAAGATTCTTGATCTCTGAAATGCTGCACAAGTGATTTATTGCCCAAAATTAAAACTATTTTCTTCATCCTTAAGGTACTGTGATAGTTGAAATAGATTTTCTACTTCTTTCATCAGGGAAGGTTCCTTTACCTCTGGCAATGATGATGAAAAATTATCATTTTGTCTTTTTGCAAGTTGATAAAGTAAATATTTTTATTCTTGAATTAAATAGATTATAAAATGAAAACCCATTTTTGAAGTTATAAAATTTCACTTTATAATAAAAAGGCTGTTTTATTGAAAAATCAGAAGGCTTTTTTACAGACTTATATTTTGTTCCTAAGAGTATGTCATATGGTTAGTTTGGCTACACATCACTCTTTAGAAGGTGAAGGAATGAAGAATGAATAATTTCATGGATGAACAATCAGAACAAAGGTATTATATTATATGGATGTGCATTTGGTCTTTATAGCTTCTAGGGAGGGTCAGTAAGTGTTGGAAGAATGCTGCAGGCAAGGCTAGTATGAATAATTCAATTCTTACTCTTTCCTTCAAGCAAAGCTGTTCTGAATCAAAGTAACACAAGTGGGGGAAAAAATGTGATACAAAAGTGGACTCTTTGGAATTGCAACATGTCTTGTCAATCTCAAACTGAGGGAACTGCTAAACATATAATCTTTAATCTACTGAAGAATGTCTATTGAGGAATTATGAAGAATGTTTAAATTTAGACTTTTTTGACATGTTTGTTTAGCTGTTTTAAAGTGTTATATATGCGTGTTTGTATATCAGAATTACGATATAAAGGTGATTGTGTCACCATTTTACTCATTGCTATGGAAAGACTTCATGAAAGCCCTGTCCTCCCATTTGTAGTTTATATGTTTATACTTTCTGAAAGTATAATGATGCGAGAGGACAAAATAAGAATTGGTCTTAGCTGCACCACTGACTAATTGTTTAAAGTCATGAATTTTTTGGCGTAGTCAATAGGGCAGAAGTAGATGTTTTTCTGGAACTCTCTTGCTTTTTTGATGATCCAGTGGATGTTGGCAATTTGATCTCTGGTTCCTCTGCCTTTTCAAAATCCAGTTTGAACATCTGGAAGTTCTCAGTTCATATACTGTTGAAGCCTGGCTTGGAGAATTTTGAGCATTACTTTGCTAACGTGTGAGATGAATGCAATTGTGCGGTAGTTTGTACATACTTTGGCATTGCCTTTCTTTAGGATTGGAATGAAAACTGAGCTTCTCCAGTCCTGTGGCCACTGCTGAGTTTACCAAATTCGCTGGCATATTGAATGCAGCACTTTCACAGCATCATATTTTAGGATTTGAAATTGATCAACTGGGATTCCATCACCTCCAGTAACTTTGTTCGTAGAAAAATATCTACTTTATTTTTGACTTTATTGACTATGCCAAAGCCTTTGTGTGGATCACAACAAACTGTGGAAAATTCTTAAAGAGATGGGAATAACAGACCACCTTACTTGCTTCCTGAGAAATCTGTCTGCATGTCAAGAAGCAACAGTTAGAATAGGACATGGAGCAACAGACTGGCTCCAAACTGGGAAAGGAGTAAGCCAGGCTGTATATGCTCATCCTGCATATTTAACTTCTATGCAGAGTGAAAGTGAAGGTCGCTCAGTTGTGTCCAACTCTGCAACCTCATGGACTACAGTCCATGGAATTCTCCAGGCCAGAATACCAGAGTGCTATCCTTTCCCTTCTCCAGGGGATCTTCCCAACCCATGGATCAAACCCAGGTACCCACATTACAGGTGGATTTTTTACCAGCTGAGCCACAAGCGAAAACCAAAAATCTAGGAGTAGGTTGCCTATCCGTTCTCAAGCAGACCTTCCTGACCCAGGAATCGAACCAGGGTCTCCTGAATTGCAGGCAGATTCTTTGCCAACTGAAATCAGCTGCCCCATGGCAGCTCAGTTCTGCATAGGGAAGCTCTCTATGCAGAGTACTTCATGCAAAATGCCATGTTAGATGAAGCACAATTGGAATGAAGATTGCCAGAAGAAATATCAATAACCTCAGATATACAATGACACCACCCTTATGGCAGAAAGCAAAGAGGAACTAAAGAGCCTTTTGATGAAAGTGAAAGAGGAGAGTAAAAAAGCTGGCTTAAAATTCAACATTCAAAAAACTAAGATCATTTTATCAAGTCCCATCACTTCATGACAAATAAATGGGGAAACAATGAAAACTGAGACAGAGTTTATTATTTTGGGCTCCAAAATCACTACAGATGGTGATTGCAGCCATGAAATTAAAAGATGCTTGCTCCTTGAAAGAAAAGCTATGAGAGATTAGCAGAGACATTGCTGACAAAGATCTGTCTAGTCAAAGCTATGGTTTTTCCTGTAGTCATGTATGGATGTGAGAGATGAACTATAAAGAAAACTGAGTGATGCAGAATTGATGCTTTTGAACTGTGGTGTTGGAGAAGACTCTTGAAAGTCCCTTGGACTGCTAGGAGATCCAACCAGTCCATCCTAAAGGAGATCAGTCCTGGGTGTTCATTGGAAGGACTGATGCTGAAGCTGAAACTCCAATACTTTGGCTACCTGATGGGAAGAAGGGGCTCATTGGAAAAGACCCTGATGCTGGGAAAGATTGAAGGCAGGAGGAGAAAGGGACGACAGAGGATGAGGTGGGTGGATGGCATCACTGACTCAATGGACATAGTTTGAGCAAGCTCTGGGAGTTGGTGATGGATGGGGAAGCCTGGTGTGCTGTAGTCCATGGGGTTGCAAAGAGCCAGACTTGTCTGAGCAACTGAACTGAACTGATAAATCCTTTAGTCTCATTTTGTTTGCTTTTAACATTAAGGGGTTGAGCTGAATAATCTCTAAACACTGACAATTCATGATTTTGTGATTCTGAAAGTATCCCTTCTTTAACAACAAAAGATAATACTATTTTGTAATATTTTCGATATCACAAAGAGGAATGGATTCTAGTAAGAGTGGCACTGTGTTTCCTGCACTCCACAAGGAGTATATGGGTGTGTGTTTATTTTAGAAGATTACTTATGAGCCATTAAAAAAGTGGTGTACAATATTGCAGAATGAAAATTCTAGGAAATATGATGAGCTTAAAACAAGTTTTGAGATTTGAAAACAGTGAACATTTCAGAAATTTAAACATCTCATTCTACACATTAGGTGTAAATTTGTGTAGATCTTTCATCTCTTTTAGGCACATGAGCCTAAATTATATAGGCATTTATGGCACAATATCAACATATGCCAACATGAGCCATTGGCAACAGTGGAAGAAAGCATTCAACCTTTAGTGAGTTATGGATAGTACTATAGCAGCTCTCTTGCCAACGTGAAATTCCATATTTAACTGAAATAGAATGGCAGTGTCTGGATTAATGATGAACACTGTTGAAGGCAATTAGCTGGTTGAATAACTCCAGGTTCACACATTATTAATTCTAGATGTTCTTGTACAGATTTAAATCTTATGAGAACATGGTCTGACTTTGCCCTCTATTTTCTTATTGGCTTACTATCTTGGTGTCCTTAAAAATGAACAGGCAAATAAACAGGTAGACAAAGGGATGAATGCTATAGCCAGGATAATGCTTTACTGTTTAAAGAATAAAGTTAGGGTTTTGGGAAATAAGAAAAAGTTTATCTTTATCATATACTATGGAAGGTTTAAATTGCCTGTGATTTTCTGGATAAGCCTCCCCATGGAGGGGGGGGGGGGAATAATTTGTACTTCAAATGTTATTACTTAAAGCCACACAGAACTGAAATTCTTACCAAATGAAACTCAAAGTAGGTCTTGTATTTATGTGCATTAAAAAAAAAAAAAGTTTTATGCTGGTATTTCTAAAGAAGGTCTCATCAGCAATGCATTTCTTTGAGATTGCAGCAAACAACTATTTCATTTCTCTTATATTATTTTTTAAATAATCATGCTGCATGATGTCATAGAGACAAACTGACAGTATTAGGCATTCAGTAAGTAGTTTTAAAATTTTTTCTTAGTTCATTTACAAACAGACATCAGTCTTTTTTTTTTTTTTTTTTTTGCTGAATACTGATTCAACATTCTATTTTTGGGTGCAGGTGCCTTAGATGAAATCTGTGCTTTATTGACCATTTATTATGTCCTAGAACCTAGATGCTTTATATATATATGTGTGTGTGTCACTCCATCTTTACAAAAACCCTAGTATATTAAGAAAATTATCCAACCTCAGCAACATGGCACGTGCCTTCAGTTGAATCTGAACCTAGTTCTCTGTGATCTGGAAGCTTACGTTTTAATGGCTCTGGTAAACTCTCTGTAGCAGTCTGTGATGTGTCCTGGTGACACATGGCTGTTACTGTGGGAAGTGGGATAGCTCCCTTCTTCTTCCTCTGGAAATTCACAGTTAGACGTCTGTTGCCTGCTTACCCTTACCTTGACCACCCTCTATAGACTTGCTTTACTGTACTAACAAGTTATTCCTGTGTCTGCTTCACTTTAGATTGTCTGTCCTTTTAACTGAAGGAGTTTTGTGTCTTATTTTTCCTTTATTTTCCTAATACCAGATGCCTAGCTCAGTAAATATCTGTTGAATGAATGATCACATTTAAACTGACTTTTAAAGTTAGATAACATTTGAATTTGCAAAGATGTCAGGGACTTTGACACGTGGTGGCAGAAAGATGTTGAAGATGTGTAAGTGTTTTAGATCTTGGTTCTGGTCAACTCCGTAGAGGACTCCTTTATCTCTAGATATATTAAAATATAGAGATTATCTGTTTTAGGCTGCTAGAGAATAGAGCAAGTAGTTATTGCCTTTCTGCTGTCAGAATCAAAATTCAATGAAACATATTCTATCATTCAAGCTAATAACATTATCCTTTAATTTTCTTTAAGCCATTGATTACTATTTGTCTGATGCTACTTTTTTCTTTAGCGTATGCTCAGTGTGTTATGGACCATCTTCTTTGATCTACAGTCTTACCACATACATGGGAAAAATATTATGTGACATGTTAAACCTAAAGCAGAGAAATTTGTGAAAAATTTACTTTTTAAAATATAGAGTGGATATAAGGTGGTAATAGTGTGAACTTTGTTCTGAATTCTGATTGGTTTCCTTGTGTGAAAAGCTAAAGGGGAAGGATTACTAGTTGATAATGAGAACTTTATAAATGCTGTGGACCATAACTGAATGAACCCAGGGAATCAAGTAGCATATGTAATCTGTTATGTAGAACTGGGGAAAAATGGTGGTAGATATAGTTTACAAGAAGAATGACAATAAATAGAAGTTTAACATCCTTATTTCAGTTCATATACAATAAATTTTTTTAACCTTTTTACATACAACTAATTACTTAATTCTGGATGAAGATACTAATTCTCTGATGGAATATACCTTTCATAGCGTCTGTGATTCAAAATGTTAAAAGCTGATTGGATTAACTGATTTTTGAAACTAGTTTAGTGATGAATGATAAGATCAAAAACCAGTCCACTCTCTGTATGGGACTGGCAATCCTACATAAAGAAATAACATATGGCATTCTGTAGGAAAGTAGCACATTATTAGTAAAAAATACTTTACTATTCTCATGATAAAATGACTCTTTTAAGCAGATTCACTATTTTTACATTTGATAAATATTGATTTTTTACATCTTTCACACACACACACCCACATCCTTACAAATATACACAAATTAAAGGCAATAGGAAATAAATGTTCACTTGTGTAATCATTAGATCTATGATAAGGATGAACTGAAAGATTTACATCAATAAAAGTATAAGGAAAAGATATGACACATAAAGATTATCATAAAATAATCTCCTCATTGCTATATCTAGCCAAGATCTATATATGATACAACTCTACTGGTCTTCCACAAATGAAGTGGGAACTTACAACACAAGTATTTTGCCCATAACACTAGAGCAAATCTTTTTTTATTAACTGAGTTGAACTTTAAAATTATGTTATGACCAAAAATCAATAAAGAGAAACTGATTTAAGTTCATCCAAGTGTGAAGGGGTTTATTACTAGTGCTACATCACTCTAATGATGTTCTCTTAAAAATTTGTTTTTGTGATATATTGCATCTATTATTGCTAAAAGGATAAAACTGCAAAGCAACCTTGGGCATTAATAAATCAATTTAAGAAAAGTAGGCATATAGCCAAAAGAAAAGTAAAAATTAGTATAGAGGTTATAAATATTAGGTAATTATAATATATGCAAACTCTACCCACATCAAATTGCTAATGAGAATTTCTGTCAGAGGATTTTTTTTAACTAACAAAAGTTTGTCCTTGTTCGTGACTTCACAGCATGAAGATAAGTAATATTTCAAAGACTTATTTTCCCTTTCAACCTTCAAGGTATAATATGACTATAAAAAAACCAAAAACTTATGCTTCATGAACTGAATTTCTGAAATTATTACTTTTCATGTTATTGTTTCTAGTCCATACTAGGATATATCATACTTGTGTTAGAAATATTAAGAAACCATAAAAACTCACTTTAAATAATAAGATATCTAAAGTGTGTGCCATATACACCGTGAATTTATATGAGGAAAAATGCAATTTTAGTCTTTGATAAAATAATTTCCTTAGACTTTTCGGTCTTTATCACTAATCATTTCAACGTATATATTTATTGATCAACTTTCTTCTAAGAGTATGTCAACTGAGACACAGTTATGTGTTAAATAATAGAATTTTAAGGTAAATGATTATTTTCTGTCACATACAGAAATTGTTCAAATGTTAAGTGTATATCTCTGTGAATTTTCTTAAATGAGGTACACAATTTAACCATCTCCCAAATCAGATAACAAGACATGCAAACACTCCAAAAAGTCTCTCAGTCACTACTCCTCTCTTCCCCCACAGTAACCATAATCTGACTTTAACATTTAAAGTTAATTTTGCCTTATTTGAGCATACGTAAATGGATTTGTAAGTACATATTCTTTTGCTTCTGGCTTCCCTCACTCACAGTATGCTTGTGAGAGGAGTATTTCAATAATTTTCCTTGCTATGTAGCATCATGTGTATGACTATACACTAGAAGATTTATCAATTCTTTTGCTGAACAAGGAGTAGTTCATGTTCAGCATGGTGGCTGTCATAAACAAGCAGAGCAGTGAACATTTGGTGCGTGCATGTTGGTGCACACAGATAGTGCTTCCATTGGTATTTATATAGCCGGGTACAATTCTTGAGTCACATGTATGCATATGTTCAACTTTATACAAATTTACACTTTTCCCGGGGTTAATGGAAATTTCTGTTGTTCTTGTTTTTACATTCTAGCTGACTTTATATTGCCAGGCCTTCCTTCCTTTCTTCCTTCTTTCTTTCCTTTTCTTTTTGTAGGATTATTTAATAATCATCATTCTTGTAGATATGCAGTGATATCTCATTGTGATTTTAAAATATATTTTTCTCATTATTAATGAAATTTAGAACTTCCTATGCACTCTGGCTATTTATATATCTTCTTTTATGAAGTATAGCAAGATTTGTAAAAAGAGACATAAATAGATAAAGCTAAGACAGGTGAAAATAAAAACAGGACAACTCAGTTCAAAGTCAGTGGTAAATATATTATCTAGAAATTTGTTATTAGTGCCTACTCACATTTGGATTAAACTTCCTGGCGGTCAGAAAAAATAAAAGTAATACAGTAAGTTATTTATTTCATGGCTTTTCCTTGCACCAGTCTTAGGAAAATTTTGTTCCATGGATTTTTATAAAGGTAATCCTATAAGCAACATTCCTGAAACAAATATGATAGCCACTTCATTTAACTAGTGCTCTTAGTTTCCCTTTATTCAAGCTCAGAACCATTATTTGTATTAGGAGTTTGGTGCACATAGTTATATAGATCTCTATACAGTTATAGAGGTATGAACATGTGAACTTACAGAAACGTAAAGACTGTACTGCTAGATATTATCTTAGTACTGTAAATATCAATCATCAATCTTACAATGATATTTGTAAAGTAAAATAACTGTTCAGGAAAATTTAGTCAGTGTCTAATATGTTCTAAAATGTTGTTGTCTGATACAGTATCCATTAGCTTTATGTAATTATTTGTTTGATGTACTTAAAATTAAATACATTTAAAAATTAGGTTTCTTAGTTACACTAGACATAGTTCACAAAGTCAGTAGCTACAGCTGGACCTTGATTACTATATGGGAAAGCATATATATAAAATGTTTCCGTTGCTGCAAGGATATCTACTGATACAACTATTCTAAAGGTTTAAAAATGTTGTTGTTGGAGTTTATAGGTTAACTATTTGTTATACAAAAGGTAAGATGAAAGTTGATTGACACTGAGAATCTTCCTTAAATGAAACGCTTTTCTTTTCAAATTAAAGCAACAGCACTGAAATATTATCAGTTGTTTCTTTCAGATATTTTTTTATCCATTTAAAAATGCCTGTGAAGATATCAAGAGCATATAATTTTTGTTTAAGCATAATTCCATACTTTAAACTGAAGGTGACCTCAATTTTGCATATTTCAACAGAAGTATTTTCTCTAAAATTCAATTATATTCATTTTTAATATACTACTTATGAGATTAAAAATGATGCAAGTGTTTTTGGTTTATCTTAGATATTAATTGAACTGAGCCTTTTCAATGATGTAAATTTTCATTTTGCTAGTTTACTGACAGTATTGCACCAAATAATATGGAAACAAAAGCCTTGACTAATGAATTCAGATTATTATATAAAAATGGTTAAATTATTAATCTGTATTATAATCATGCACACACACACACACACACACACACACATATGCTCGGTCATGTCTGACTCTTTGTGACCCTCTGGACTGTAGCCCATGAGTCTCCTCTGTCCAGGGGATTTTCCAGATAAAAATAGTGGGTTGACATTTCCTACTCCAGGGGACTTTCCCAACCCAGGAATTGAACCTGTGTCCCTTGCCTTTCCTGCACTTGCAGGCAGAGTCTTCTACCACTGTGCCACCTGGGAAGCCCTAGATTATTCCATCATGTTCAGTGTTTAAGAAATCTTTTTAAAAATTATGGTTATTAAGGTTTAATTTACATTTAAATGCATAAAACAAAGTGTACATCTTGTGATTTGATGTTTGTATATAGAAAGATTTATCCCATCTAGTTAACACATCCATCACTTAACATATTTATTGTTTGTGTATCGGTGTTGTATGTATAAGAACATTAAAGTTCTACTCTGTTGGTACTAGCAATTCTGTTACACATGCCATATCAACTGCACTCACTATCTTTTACATTAGGTGGTCCTAAGAATGTATTACATAAGGTGGTCCTCATAACTATCCACCTCCCTATTGAAAGTTTGGACCCTTTTACCAACATATTTCTCCTAACCCAACTCCCCATCCATGGGCAATTACTCTTCTATTCTTTATTTCTAAGTTTTTGACTTTTTAAAATTCCTCACGTAGTTGATAACATGTTCTATTTGATTTTCTCTGTTTGCCTGAGTTCACTGAAAGAGATGGGAATATCATACCACCTGACCTGCCTCTTGAGAAACCCGCATGCAGGTCAGGAAGCAACAGTTAGAACTGGACGTGGACCAACAGACTGGTTCCATACAGGAAAAGGAGTACGTCAAGGCTGTATATTGTCACCTTGCTTATTTAACGTATATGCAGAGTACATCATGAGAAACACTGGGCTGGACAAAGCACAAGCTGGAATCAAGATTGCCAGGAGAAATATCAATAACCTCAGATATGCATATGACACCACCCTTATGGCAGAAGGTGAATAAGAACTAAAACGCCTCGTGATGAAAATGAAAGAGGAGAGTGAAAAAGTTGGCTTAAAGCTCAACATTCAGAAAACAAAGATCATGGCATCTGGTCCCATCACTTCATGTCAAATAGATGGAGAAACAGTGGAAACAGGGGGTGACTTTATTTTTTGGGGCTCCAAAATCACTGCAGATGGTGACTGCAACCATGAAATTAAAAGACACTTACTCCTTGGAAGGAAAGTTATGACCAACCTAGACAGCATATTAAAAGTCATAGACATCATTTTGCCAACAAAGGCCCGTCTAGTCAAGGCTATGGTTTTTCCAGTGGTCATGTATGGATGTGAGAGTTGGACTATAAAGAAAGCTGAGCACCGAAGAATTGATGCTTTTGAACTGTGGTGTTGGGGAAGACTCTTGAGAGTCCCTTGGACTGCAAGGAGATCCAACCAGTCCATCCTGAAGGAGATCAGTCCTGAGTGTTCATTGGAGGGACTTATATTGAAGCTGAAACTCCAATACTATGACCACCTGATGCGAAGAGCTGACTCATTTGAAAAGATCCTGATGCTGAGAAAGATTGAGGGTAAGAGGAGAAGGGGATGGCAGAGGATGAGATGGTTGGATGGCATCACCAACTCAGTGGACATGGGTTTGAGTGAGCTCTGGGAGGTGGTGATGGACAGGGAGGCTCGGCGTGCTGCAGTCATGGGTCTCAACAGGTCAGACACTGAGCGACTGAACTGAACTGTATTTGATTTTCTCTGTCTGCCTGGTTTGACTTAGCATTGTACCTTCCAGGTCCATATGTATGTATATATGTGTATGTCTATACGTATGTCATATCCTCTTTATCCATTCACCCATTGATGGACACATAGGTTGTTTTTCTAATTTGGGTATGGTGAATAATACTGTGGTGAACATCTTAGTGTGGATAATTTGTTTTCATTTTCTTTGGATATATAGCCAGAAGTGGCATTGATGGATCATATGGTAAATCTGTTTTTACTATTTTGAGGTATCTCCGTATTGTTTACTGGACAGGTTGAGCTAATTTGCATTCTCACTTGCACTGCACAGAGATCCCTTTTCTCACCTTCACCAACACTTATTACATGTTTCAGTGAGGTGATACTTTAATGTGGTTTTAATCTGCATTCTCCTGGTGCCTAGTGATGTTGAGGAACTTTTCATTCATTTCATAAGTCTTTCTTGGAAAAATGCCTATTCAGATCACTTGCGTATTTTGAAACTGAATTATATGTTTTTGTTTTTCTATTGAATTGTGTGAGTTCTGTATATATTTTGGATATTAGCTCCATATCAGATATATGATTTGCACATATCCAGTAGGCTGTTTTCATGTTGTTGGTAGTTTTTTGTTTTTGTTATTTGCTATGCAGAAACTTTTAATATGATGTAGTTCAACTTGTTTTTGTTGTCTTTGCTTTTGAGGTCAAATCAAAGCTTTATTGCTAAACTGCTGTTAAGGAGCTTATACCCTGTTTCCTTCTAGGAGTTTTATGGATTGAGGTCTTATATTCAAGTCTTTATTCCATTTTGAATTGATCTTTGTGTATGGTGTTAAGATAGGAGTCTAGTTTCATTTTGCATGTGACTATTCAGTTTTCTATACATATATTATTATGTCATCTATAAATAGATAGTTTTACATCTTTCTTTCTGATTTGAATTTCTTCTGTTTCTTTATCTTGCCTAATTGCTCTTAATCAGAATTCCAATACTATGTTGAATAAAAGTGTTGGGAATATACATCCCTTTTTCCCACTTACCTTAGAGGAAAGTCTTTCAGCTTTTCATCATTGAAGTTGATGTTAATTTCAGGATTATCATTATAGCCTTTAATATGTTGAAGTATTCCCTCTATTTCCAGTTTGCTATAAAGAGGTATGTTCTGTACTTTTCTGACAGTGCAGACATGTTTAAACAGAGTATAAAGCTCTCTGAACCAAGACTCAGAACTGTGCTACAAATCAAATTCAGAAGTTTCTGTAAATTAACAGTTTGTGAATGAGGTTAGGCAGTTGTGTGCTTCCCCTTGGTCAGCCAGGTCTGAAATAACCTCTTGTCTTCTCTTCTCACAGAAAGACGTCACTGCTACCTTACTTTGTAGAGGCTGGATAAGCAGGGGGTGTCCTCAGCAGTGAAACCCATATCAGAGACAAGCACAACAATGCAAATGTGCTCTCTGTAAGCACAGAGAAATGACTGAAAATGTCATGGTGGTAGTGTCACCCCCAAAGAATTCTTAGTAGACCCCCATGAGGGCGGTCTGAACTTCAAGGTGATAGTTGCCTGTGAATGGGAATTCTGGCCATCTAGAAATTGCCAATTATTCTTCATTAAACATGAGGCTTTTTACTTTCTTCCTGTTCATGCATTTGGTGGAGACCATACCAAACTAGCTGTCTAGAATGGAGGCTGAGCCAGATGGGGTGCTTTGGTCCCTAGGTGCCTCTCTGCTTTTGTAAAGCAACTTCTTTACCCACATACAGGGGAGCCACCGAGCAGAAGATGGGATTTTACCACCTTCTAACGAGGAGCTCTCCAGGCTCAGCTTGTCCAAGAGAACTGCATTATATTATCATACTTCCCATGGAGTTTTAGGAGAGCCATGCCATCCTTTAGGGTCTGCTGAAAATTCACCATATAGAGCAGCAATCTCCAGCTAGGAGGCTTAGTCATGCACCAAAGGCAAGGGTATATTTTCAGAATCTTTAAGCTGGAACCTAAACACAGGGCTATGTCTGCCTTGCTGCGGTTTTGGTGCTGCCTCCCAGCTTGCAGGCTGCCTCAACGCCCCCTTCTTCCCAAAGTGCATGATTTTGTCGCAGAGCTGGGTGTCACACTAGTGGCAGATCTGATGTAGGGCAGTGTCTAACAGGGTATATAGAAAATGGACCTCAGCATAAAATAAGAAGACATCTACTTCTTGACTATAACGTAGAAACTTTACATTAGTTTCTATCCACATCAATCCTTATTATTTTCACACTCTTTCAGAAACAAAAGAGGAAGGGACATTTTCAAACTTATTTTGAAATGCCAACATTTCCCTGATACCCGAATCAGACAAGGACACCACATGAAAATTACAGGCTAATATCCATGATGAGCAGAGGCCAAAATCCTCAACAAAATATGGCTAAGCTAAATTCAACAATATGTTAAACTGATCATTCACCATGACCAAGTATAATTTATTCCAGGGATACAAGGATGGTTCAACATCTACAAATCAATCAATATGATGTGCTTCCTTAATAAATAAAGGATAAAAAGTATATGATCTCAATAGATGCAGGAAAAGCATTTGAAAGAATTAAACATTCAAAAACTCTCAACAAACTGAATTCCTTGTTGACAGGTCACTTCCATGACCTTTGGCCTCAAGATCTTGTTTGAAGTTCGGAGGAATACAGATAATACTAAAATGGAAAAAAACTTAATAGCATATAGGTTTTACTAAATGTGGTTATGGAGATACAGTTACAATTACAAACAAGTTGGAGCCTAGGGATTATCCTTATCATCCTGCTTTAAGGAAATCTTGCCATTTGCTCAGCCAGATTTTATTTACTTGCAAAATTGAATGGATGCATTTATATTTGTATTTTTCACACAATTACTCTAGGCTTTTCCTCATATCAGTTACTAGAAAAATATAATCCTTTTCAAATTATATAGGTCCTATGTCAGTGATTTGGGATAATAGCCACTATTTTAGTGTGTTTTAGCTGCTTCTGTTTTAAAACTGCTCTCAATTACAAGGATACAACTAAGACAATATCCTGTTGAACTTTTACTCATTTCTGAGACAAGAGTTCACCACTAAGCCCTCTTGTATAGAAGACAGAACTACTACCTTTTATACCCCTCCATTCTCCTTAAGTATCTTTTGTTAATTCACTCAAGAAGTAAATCATGAATATTGTATTATAAGCATCAGTTATTTGCCTGGCTCTTACTTAATCACTGAGGACAGAGTGACTGGGAAGATATAGTTATGGTCTTTCAGAGAAGTCTGATGTTAATTTCAATTGCAAATATTAAGTATCCTGAAACACAAAGTCCTAGGTAAGCAATTGTCAGGAGCATCTGCCTTTGAATATGTGTGTGTATGTTATGTGTATTTGTGCATGTGTGTGTGTGTTTGTGTGTGTGTATGTGTATGCTCTCCTCTACAGGGGAAGTTTTTGCTGGAAATAGAACTTAAATGGATATTTGAGGGATGAATGGAAGTTAGGTAAATATGGGAGAAAGAGATTTGTGGAAGCTGTAGCACGGCAAGCAGTAGCCGATGGTGGCCTAGTGACATGATGAAGGTGGGATAAAAGGGAATGAGAATTCACTTTTTCAACGAGTGTCAGTTATGTCCGTATAAGGTATGTCCTTTTTGAACTTTCTGGGCAAATTACTTTTTCCATGCTTACCTTCCTTCCTATTCTGTCTCTGTACTCACAATCTTATGCTGGAAAACAGCTTCGGTCATTCAGGCAAGAGTCATGGCAAACAGACTGATTGGTTTGATGGGGGAGAGATGTCTACTCTTCACTCAGGAGTATTGGATGAGAAACGGTAAACATATTGTCCCATCAAACTCCCTTACTGCCCTACAGTATCTCTGAAAAAACCACTGCACGTTGTAGGGCAAACTATTATTATTTAAAAAATTATGTTGAAAGCCAATTTAAAAAAATTATTTATTTACTTTAATTGAAGGACAGTCATTTCACAACACTGTGGTGGCCCCTGCCACACATTGACACAATAAGGACGATATTGATTTTATTTTGAATCATATTCAGTATATCATTATCCACTACAAAAGAAGATGTCCAATGCAGAATGATAAATAGATTGAGAAGTGGCAGTTATTTAAATTTTCATGATTCTGTAACTGCATTTAATATTGGTGAAATTTATCTCCTCTTATGATTATATATTTACAAAATATAAAATGCATATTTTATGTAAGCATTTTATATGCATATATAAATAATATGTATGCATAATATATATGCTTCATGTGGGGCATACTTAAAATACTTTGATAATGAACTTTACATGAGTAACAACTTTCTATTACATTTTAATATGTATTTACATGTATATTTATAACATAATTATAAACAAAATAATATTCAATGGGAATGTATGCTGTGCCAGACCTTGTAAATGTATTATTTCAAATAAACATCATGGTGACTCACAATATGTAAGAACCAGTTGTGAAAACAGAAGTATAGGAATGTTACAGCAACTTGTTGAAAATTATGCCACTTGGATTAGTCTACTCAGAGTGTCATAACAAAATACCACAGTCTTGGTGGCTTAAATAAGAGACATTTATTTTTGCGTGGTTCTGGAAGCTAGAGGTCCAAGATCATTGGGCAAGTATGGTTGTTTTCTGGTAAGAGTTATCTTCCTGGCCTCTTGCAGCCTTTCTCATTGTTAAGCCCTCACAGTAGCGAGGGCTTCCCAGGTGATTCAGTGGGACAGAATCTGCCTGCCAATGCAGGAGATGCAGGTTCAATGTGTGGGTCAGGGAGATCCCCTGGAGAAGGAAACAGAACCTGCAACCCACTCCAGCATTCTTGTCTGGGAAATCCCATGGACAGAGGAGCATGGTGGGCTACAGTCCATGGGGTCTCAAGGACTTTTGGAAATTACTGAGCATGCACACATGCACAGTAGGGGGGGGGGGGTGCTCCATCTCTGGTGTTACTTTTTATAAAAATGCTGTCTTAAGCAATTTAATTCTAAGGGATCAGGGCCCCACCCTAATGACCTCATTTAGTTTATTACTTCCTTATATTCCTTAGGTCTGTCTGCAAATGCAATCACATCGGGGGTTAGGGCTTCAATATCTGATTATTGGTGGGGAGGATACCCAATTTGGTCCATAGCACCACTAATAAGTGAGAAAGTCAGAATTTTAGCAAGTGCTTATGATACCAGTTTGTACTTTCTGAACCACTAGTTTCTGTTGCATCCCTCAAGGTAACTGCACAAAAACTATCTACTATAGAATGTTGGGGAAATATCATAAATTATTATTTTCTCTAAGGTAGCAGAAAAAATAAAAATTATAATAAATTTTGGGAAAATATATTTAGATTAGGCACTTTCATAATGATTTTGTGACAGTTTCTTTTGATATCAAAGAAATAACATATACAAACAGATTAAAAATGACTATACATTAAAATGATTATGATTAAGATCTCAACATGTAATCTGTATTATTATTAAATAAGGGGGATTTTCATATGCTCAAAATAGAGAATTTATCTAAGTTGAACATTTACAGTGTCTGTGACAACATTTTTATTTTCATAGAAAGGATTATGAATCTTTATGCAAATAAATTACAGGGTCAGAAATTCTCTAATATAACATAGATACTATTAAGGTTGAGAAAATAGAAATATCTAGAATATTTATTGTATGTTCTGATACACATGTGGATTTAAATTTAACCCAGTAAAATACACAGCTGTTGCATCATTGGAATATTTTGCTGAGTTAAAAATTATTTTGAAGCTCTATTTCCATAGTTTTCTTAAAATGTGAATGAATTAAAGTGAATAAAGTTTCTGAAGATATATATTTAGTTGCTCTTGTTTCACATAATTGAGAAATTATTATAAAGAAAAATATATATCTATATACTCATGAAAGTGAAAGTGTCAATCTCTCTGTCATCAGACTCTTTGTGACTCCATGGACTGTAGCTCTCCAGACTCCAGGGAGTCTCCAAAAATACTGGAGTAGGTAGCTATTCCCTTACCCAGGGGTTCTTCCTGACCAAGGGAATACACCTAGGTCTCACACATTGCAGGCAAATTCTTCACCATCTGAGTCACCTCTATACCTGGAACCTTCTGTGTGGTGCTGGTGATAAAGAATTCACCTGCAGTGCAGGAGATGTGGAGACATGGGTTCCATCCCTGCGTTGGGACCATCCCCTGGAGTAGGAAATGGCAACCCACTCCAGTATTCTTGCCTGAAAAATCCCATGGACAGAGGAGTCTTGTGGTCTAAAGTACATGGGTCACAAATAGTCGGACATGACTGAGTGCACGCACACACATCTGTATTGATTTTTCCCTTTTGGTAAGCAGTTAACAGAACTTAAAACCAAAAGTAGTACAGTGTTCTTTCCTAGTGATGCAATTGTTACTGGCATATTTTGGCAGTTTCTCTTTTAAGATGTCTGTCTCCTTCCCTGATAAATTCAGTAAGCAGTAAAGCTCATCTTAGTGTTTTGAATTCTCATTTGCCTCCAACTATACAGTAACACTCTCAAGATCTCCATAATAAATCCATATTTCTTATGTTGCTTTTTAATACTAGTGAAGTTTCTTCCTTATCATCATTATTCTTTTCCTCTTGCTCTAAATCTCAATTGTATCCTATTATAGTATAAGTTCCTGTATTTTAAATTTTGTCTCTGCTTTTCCAGGTCTCTTTTCTTCTATGAAATCTCCCTCCAAGATAATTAAGCACATTCTATAATATGTTACAATAGAATGTACCAAGGGGAAAGAAAAACAATGAGAGAGGTTATAGGTTGAAATTTTAAATAAAGTGATATGTGCAAAGCTTTCCTGAAAAAAGTGACTTTTGAGTAAAATTGTAAAGAAGGAGAAGGAATTAGTCTTAGAGGTGTGAGATGGAAGCACAGTCTAGGCAGAGGGAACAGCAGACGGGGATGCTGAGTCAGAAATATGCCTGGTTGTGTACAAGAGTCTGATCTTTAATCAGCTCTTTTTTCATTTTCAAGCTTAATAAATATTCTTTCAATAAGGAGGATATAGACAGTAAGAGAAGAGATCACATAGCATGAAAAAAGCAAATATTTAAATCCTTTGACCAAATAGCTACTTTTGATACAATATTGTTTGCAGTAATAGTTATTAACCTCTGAAAGTCCATTTACAGTATATGATTTTGAATAGTACAGTCTGATTTAATCTTTAACTTAATTGTTCAAATATCATAAAAAATGAAACTATTCATTTAGTCACAGACATCCTAGAAAAGAATGGCAGGATGAAAGAAAAGAACTTAGACTTCCTTCTATGACACAAGGTTCAGTTCAGTTCAGTTGCTCAGTCATGTTCATCTCTTTGAGATCCCATGGACCACAGCACCCCAGGCCTCTCTGTCCATCACCAACTCCTGGAGTTTACTCAGACTCATGTCTATTGAGTCGGTGATGCCATCCAACCATCTCATCCTCTGTTATCCTCTTCTCTTCCCGCCTTCAATCTTTCCCACCATCAGGGGGATCTTTTCCAAGTTCTTCACATCCGGTGGCCAGAGTGTTGGAATTTCAGCTTCAGCATCAGTCGTTACAGTTAATATTCAGGACTGATCTTTAGGATGGACTGGTTGGATCTCCTTGCAGTCCAAGGGACTCTTAAGAGTCTTCTCCAACACCACAGATCAAAAGCATCAATTCTTTGGCGCTCAGCTTTCTTTATAGTCCAACTCTCACATCCACACATGACTACTGAAAAAACCATAGCTTTGACTAGATAGAACTTTCTTGGCAAAGTAATGTCTCTTCTTGCAAATATGCTGTTGAGGTTGGTAATAACTTTTCTTCCAAGCAGCAAGCGACTTTTAATTTTTTGGCTGCAGTCACCATCTGCAGTGATTTTGGAGCCCCCCAAAATAAAGTCTGTCACTGTTTGCAGTGTTTCCCCATCTATTTTCCATGAAGTGATGGGACCAGATGTCATGACCTTAGTTTTCTGAATGTTGAGCTTTAAGCCAACATTTTCACTCTCCTCTTTCACTTTCATCAAGAGGCTCATTAGTTCTCCTTCACCTTCTGCCATAAGAGTGGTGACATCTGCATATCTGAGGTTATTGATATTTCTCCTGGCAATCTTGATTCCAGCTTGTGCTTCATCCAGCCCAGCGTTTCTCATGATGTGCTCTGCATACAAGTTAAATAAACAGGGTGACAATATACAGCCTTGACATACTCCTTCCCCTATTTGGAACCAGTCTGTTCCATGTCCAGTTCTAATTGTTGCTTCCTGATCTTTACAGATTTCTCAAGATGCAGGTCAGGTGGTCTGATATTCAAATCTCTTTAAGAATTTTCCAGAGTTTTTTGTGGTCCATCCACACAGTAAAAGACTTTGGCATGGTCAGTAAAGCAGAAATAGATGTTTTTCTGGAACTCTCTTGTTTTTTTGATGCTCCAATGGATGTTGGCAATTTGATCTCTGGTTCCTCTGCCTTTTCTATATCCAGCTTGAACATCTGGAAGTTCACAGTTCATGTGCTATTGAAGCCTGGCTTGGAGAATTATGAGCATTACTTTGCGAGCCTGTGAGATGAGTGCAATTGTGCAGTAGTTTGAGCATTCTTTGGCATTGCCTTTCTTTGGGATTGGAATGAAAACTCAGCTTTTCCAGTCCTGTGGCCACTGCTGAGTTTTCCAGATTTGCTGGCGTATTGAGTGCAGCATTTTCACAGCATCATCTTTTAGACACAAAGTTAGGTAGATCATCTCCTCTGTTAGATAAAATCCTGATACCTTTAAGCAGGTAAAATTCCAAGATCAGAAAAATAATAAATTGCAAGAATCAGTATGCCATATTACAAAGTATATGATGTTTCATAACTGTGTTATCTGTTCATGACATTATATGTAAGCAATCTTATAATTATATGTAAGCAATCCAAAAATTCCCTAAAAAATGTTTTGAGTCTTAGACTTGTTCTTGTTATACTATATTTCATATAGCATTGAGTAACACTGACAGATTTAGATTTGATTTCACTCTAGTTGAAATAATGTTTCATGATTCTTTGAGTTCACAATTTGTTTTATAGTACATGGTTAAAGACAAATTCATTTCCTTTCTTTCATATATATGATAATGATATATCCATAGGAATATTTACCAGAAAGGAGACATAATTCCATTAACTGAAAAAATATTTTAATGTAAATCATGATTTAGTATCATTGTTTAAATTGACTCCACTTTCTTTTATCTCTTTAATGTGACTGAACTGGCAACATTTATCTTATTCTAGCTCTTATCACAAGGATTGTTTCATGGCATTCTTTTACTCTTGAGATAATTTTTATTATACCATCACTGATCATTTCAATAGGAACACAATGAAATAATTTGAGAGGTGACTTTTCTAGCATATTTTTATACTTAATACCATTTTAGAAACTCCTGCCGAATAGGCTTTATAAATATCACTGTACTTAATTGTACTTATGAAAAGCTTATTACAGAGTTTATTTTTTTTTCAATACTTCTCAGGCAAAAAAACAAAAACATGGTGAATTTCAAACCATAATGTTCATGATCATGCTACTTACAGTTCCTTAAAACTGTAATAAAAGAATTTTTAAGAACTGAACAGACAGTTCACAATGCATTAGGATGAAAATGTGTGTCATTGGATATAAGCCATTCTCAGCTATTTGTTTCCTTTTAAAAATTTAATGTATAACATAAAAAAAGTCACTGCTACACTCATGTATTGGCTCATTTAATCCCATGTAATAATTACAAACATTAAACATTTTATAAGTGTATCTAAGTAGTGTGCTTAAGGTCACAAATTTAGAAGGTCAATCCTCGGGTTTGAACCCCAGCACTTCGACTCTAGGGATATCCCTCTCTTAAACATTATTTGATTTCAGAAAGGTACTTCCTCTATGTATCTCTCTCCTTGACTTGAGTCAGCCCCTCCGCTGGGTGCTGAGGTTGCAGTTGAATTTAGGATGGCTGTGAGTAGCAACTTGTTAGGTGCCTCTCTGGTGTCTCAGGTGGAAAAGAACCTTCCTGCAATGCAGGAGATCTGGTTTTGATCCCTGGGTTGGGAAGATCCCCTGGAGAAGAAAATGGGCGTGTTATTGTTAAATACGGCTACAAAACCAGGGCTACATGAAAACTGAATGAATTTACAAATCATTGTTAGTTCAGTGCTGTAACCAACATTACAACGAGTCAGAACCACTGATTATAAAAGTACGAATAAATTTATCTTGGGTATAATAAGGATTCACAATAGAAAATTCTCTCCCGTATACTTAAATTAGAGTAGTCTTTCCTCCTCAGCTTTAGGAGGAGTATTTATGATACTCTTTAACAATGATGTTCAACACCAGATTGAAATATTAAATGACCAAATCAGTTTAGAAAAATTCTAAGCATATACTTTGATTTTAAGAAGTGGTTATTGATGTCTCATGAATAAATGGATATTCCATTTTTTTTTTTTTTTGGCCTCATCAGAGGGCATGCAGGATCTTTAGTTCCCTGCCAGAGATCCAACCCGTGCCCCCTGTAGTAGAAGGAGAGTCTTAACCCTTGGACTACCAGGGAAGTCCCTGGCTATTTCTATTTTAACTTTCTGAATTCATGTTGCTGTCAAAGTAGTTCTTTCAGTAAGACCCTACCACATAGAGAAAACATTGCTGGTTGTTATAACTGACATGTAACATGGCTTATGACAAAAAATATGGTATTTGGTAGTTGAATGGAGTTAGTTTGCAAATGGAGTTAGTTTGCAGGTATAGGTTTAAACGTCAAATTTGATACTTTTCTTTTTAACTCAGAAGGTAATTGACACAGTTTTCACTAACAAGATAAAAATGATAATTTAAAATTATAACTTGCTTAAAATAATATCTATTTGCATTAGAAAGTGATTTTCTGTTGTTGGCTGAAAAAGATAAAAATTTCTAAACCTATAGTTTTCTTCTCCTTTGGCTAGAAATAAAGATAGGAATATAAACATGGAGACTGTGAAACGTGATTTGTGTAAAATTTTACAAATGAATGATATACCAGGAAAGATTTATAATTGTGTTCCCATTGGTTCTTGATGTTATCTCTAGAAGTCAATCATAGATACTCATATTGAGGGAGTTTTTGGCTCACATTTTTTTTTCCAAGCACAGACAAGCACAATGGGAAAATTATATATTTGGTTTAGAAACAAAACAACACTTTGCAAAAAAAAAAGAAAAAAACCCTGGAAAGAAAAAATGATAGAGTCTTTTGCTTCATTAGGAGGACAGTTTCTAATAATGTGAAAGATAATTTACTTTAGCAGTATTAGGATCCTTAGTGATTCAAGGGTAAAATACTCCAACAATGAGATATTGTTTATATAATTGATTACCATCTTATTTTGTAAAAATAGAGAAAAGATCTGAATAGATTTTATAGTTTGCTTACTTGATGAAATATTAAGAATACTTTGGTATTTTATATTGATAATCATTATCATTTTAGAGATTTATTTTTGACTAACCTTTGATAAATTAGATAATGTTTAATTATCCAAAAGGATGAATAAAAGCAAATAATCTTCCAATAATGTGACTTGCTTTGTAAATGTCACTGGTCATTTATTTAGAAAGAATTTCTTAACTATCTGCAAACTCACTTTGCCATTTCCTGATAGTAGGCAGGATTGGAGATGAAGATAGTGATATCCTTCTGTGACCTGAGTAACATGTAAAGTTCAGAAATATCCAGCTGTTTGGTGATTTATTACCTTCTTCCAAACAGATATGAAGTGGACAGAGATTAGATTGACTTAATAAGATGTGTTTAGGTTCTGAGATTTCAGGAAGGGTTTTAATTACTAGTGTATTATTTTCATGGGTGCCAACGTGGTCTATGATATCAAAATACACACAATGTTTTCATATTTTCCAAGTAACAGAGTGGTTCGTTAAAAATTGTTCAGATCATGTTATTGCTCTTTTCAGAACTTTCCCAGTGCTTTCCATTTATACACAAAGTCAAATGCTTTGCAAAGATCTCCCAAGTTCCTATGACACCCAGTCTCTATTATGTCTGAGTTTGTCTCTTAATACCTCTCCTCCTCCTTCACTCAGCTCCATCTGTGACGGCCTCATCATTGGCTTTTGGATGAGCCGGCCTTGTTTCTGCTTGAAGGTCTTTGCTTGCCCTTCCTTTGGTGTGGATTGTGCTTCTGACTCACACCACTAAGGTTAATTTGCCTCTTGGTATAGATTTTTACACAAAAGCTACTTTCCCAGTGAGGTCTTCTGTATACCACCCTATTTAAAATTTCAACCCCATATTCCTCTTCTCTCACTTTTTCTCCTTAATATATTAAATACATTATATATCACTGTATCATACTATATAATGTGTGTATATATATCTTTATTTTTGTCTGCTCCCAGAGGTAAGCTTCTTCTGGCAAGAATAGGGGACTTGTTTGTTCTCTTTTGTATAGTCTGCCTGGCACATTGTAGAGATGCTCAGTTAATAACTTATATGAAATTATTTATATAAATAATTGATACAGTGAAATAAAATAACTTTCTATTAATATATTACCATTAGTATGATTAGCTGATACATTAGCAAAAAAGTTTACCAAGAATTAGTCTATATAAAACCAATAATTTTAACTGATACTTTACTTGTTATCTTGTTTTAAAAAATGCCCATTTTATGTTTCAGAATCAGATTTCTGATATAGATTTAGCCTACAGTAATGTCAGCCTTAATATTATCTTATTAGTTACTTGTATGATAGTGTTAAGATGAATTTATTACATTTATTTAAATATTTCAGCATCAAAACATATTCTCAGTGCATAGTATGTGTGTGGTATGTAGAAAGTCCTCTATATATTTATTGAATCAATGAATGAATGAATGCAGAAATAAGAAATAATTATTTTTGATAAACCGAAGAAAATTAATATCACTGATAAAAGCACTACCATTTTTTCAGTAAAATTAAATGCTCATGTAAATGAAGAGAGGTAGAATTAAGTATTTATTAGGTGAGTTTATCAAATTTCACATGCAATTTATAGTACAATTCTAGCTATGTAGCCAAATTAGTATTCTTTTGACAAACATTTCTTGAATGCTTTTATCACTATCTAGAAAATAGAATGAATAAAGTTGTCTTTCCCTTATGATCTTTCTCTTCTCCATCTTCCACTTGCTTTCTCTCTGATTCACACATGGAAAGACACATATGCAAATATACCCACACATAAATGCCAACAAAACAAAAAGATAATAAGGATATATGATCTTTAACATACGGTACATATGACAGTTTCACAAAAGAGCCAAACCCTCAGACAATTCCTTTCTGGACAGCAAGCCAAAATATCAGGAGATAATGTAGGCTGGTCTGGCATAGTGTTAGAGAGGATAAAATGATTAATGTGTAATAAAAATCATTCCCTTTAGATGCATTTTAAAATAATAGAATGTGCTTTGGAAACTCTGATTTACATTTTTTAAGGAAATACTTTGGCATAGTTATCTTCTGAATGAAGCAATATTGCTGTAAAAATATTAGAAATAAAAATCTAATTTTAGCCAATTAAAAGTCCTACATGTTTCTCATCATTTCTGAAAATATTTATCAAGTAAATCAATAGTCAAAAAAATCCAACCTGGATACACCTTATTACAATCCAGAATGCTATGCAGAGAAGCACAGGCTCCACTTAACAGGTTCATTCAGCCCAAGCTGTGTTAGAATTAGGACTAAAATAAACACTTCCCAAATATATTAAAATATTCTAATATATTTAGAGCAGACTTCATGTGAAGAGGAAAACAGCATGCTCCACTGATTTTTATGTGTTTTTAAAGGTAATTTAACATAGTTATGGTTGCATGCTAATATGTTCATAGGAAAGAAGGAAAATAATCAACAAATATGGGGTAATTAAACATCAGGGGAAGTTATAAAAGAAGGAAAACTTGGATAATTAAATTTTAAATGAACTTCCTCAATATCCAATTGATGAATTCTGAGAAAAGAGAAATGAAATGTGTTTGCATCTGAATTTTTTTTCGTTTTCCTTCTGGCTTGATTTCAAAGGAGTTGACGGTTTTGCAAATAATCCTGGAAACATTAACAAGTGCTACTTTCCAACTAAAAACAGATACTACCCTCTTGACTGATTGATTCCTTGGGCTAGGTTTATAAAATCACTCTGGAACAGACCATATTTAACACTTTCTAATTATAGGTTTGTTGAATGCTAATTAATTAGTCATTTGATACTAGTTAGCACCCCTCAATTGCTCAAATGAAAATATTTCTTTTTGGATCTTTCTACAGAGGAAATGCACTACTCCCTTTTTGGAAGAGCATTCCAAAATTAATTTTTAAAATTAATCAGTAATTCAAAATTTATTTTGAATTTGAGTTGCTTCTAACTTCAACAAACTCCATTTGACCGGCAAGTATTGCAAAGTTGCTAGTCAGTGGTCTGATTAGCACTGTTATTATATGTATTAGACAAAATACATTTCAACCAGAGTGTTCCAAACTCTTTAGTCTAAACCTTACAGTAATTTTACAGTGTATGTACTACTACAAACTTTAATGCAACTTTCATATTAAGTAGCACTGAAGCTGTCACACTCTAAACAAAAATAACCAATAGTTTTAATAGTTTTTCCATTTAACTTTCTGAAAAAAATTTCAGAAACTTTCATCTAAAAACTTTCAGATGAATAAGATTAAACATTTTTCTAAATATATATTTAGAATCAAATACCTAGGGGAGACTTTAGCAGTTTAAATATATGACTTTTCCTATTTTTCTACATATTCCTTTTCCCTTATGTCCGTTAATGTGATTGGTTAATCTGCCACTGAGTGTGTCTGTACAGGTGAATCTACCCAGTGAAATTAAATAGATCTTTTTGATTTTATGTAAAATGGAAGCCTTTCTTCCACTTTGTTAAACTGAGACCATCACCAGTCCTGAGGTGAAATTAATGTTTTATCATCATTAGCTGCCATGGCCTTTTGAAGAATTTTAAAAAAGGAAAGTCCAGATAATTGAGCATATCTAGTAAATTCTTTGTTTTGTTAAAAATTCTTGTGTTTCAGTCATCTACTACTTTAATATGATTGCACATAGTTTAACTACATGAATTTCTGTTTGAGTCTGTCCTAATGTCAATAATATCTTATTTCACAAAATGTGATATATGGATACAATGTAATATTATTGTCTTGAAAAGGAATCACATTCTGACACATGCTTCAGACATATGAATCTTGAAGACATTATGCTATGTGAAATAAAGCTGTCACAAAATGACAAATATTGTATGATTCACTTATATGAGATACCTAGAACAGTCAAATTCATAGAGACAGAGATATTGAATTGGCCAAAAAAAATGTTTGTTCAAGATTTTCCATATCTTATGGAAAACCCAAATGAACTTTTTGGCTAAGCCCATTAGTATGGTAATTGCCAGAGACCGAGGCAGGGAAGGGGCTTCCCTGGTGGCTTAGATGGTAAAGAATCTGCCTGCAATGCAGGAGATTCAGGTTCAATCTGTGGGTCAGAAAGATTCCCTGGAGAAAGGAATGACTACCCACTACAATATTCTTGCCTGGAGAATTCCATGGACAGAAGAGCCTGGCAGGCTACAGTTCATGGATTTGCAAAGAGTCAGACAGGACTAAGCAAAGACACAATGTCAGCTTAGGCAGGTAAAAAACTTCTGGAGATGGATGGTGGTGATGATTTCAGAACAATGAAAATGTACTTAATTCCCCTGAACTGTACACCAAAATAAATAAATAAAGTTAAAACGATCAATTTTATGTTATGTTTTGCCACAGTAAATATTTATAGTTTGAATGCAGAAGGCACCTGTCTTACATAGGTGAAAATAAAATTCCTTCTATAAATTATGATATATTATTATGATCTGGATCTATTTGCTCAACTATTCACAAGACTCCACTTATCAAATGTCTTAACCATTAAGCAACTTTATAGTTTGAATGCAGAAGGCACCTGTCTTACATAGGTGAAAATAAAAATTAAATACCTTATCCATCAACTTTCTATTTTCTCACTTTTAAAATGTGGTTTTTATGAGTGAGATATGAATAATGTTAAGTATGCATTTATTTTTTATTTTTATTTTATAAATAAATTTTCATGAAAACAATTAGGAGTTTATGGATTATGCTTATATAAAAACCATGCTTTAGAAAATTTCTGTCATCTACTATAATTGCTTCTGATTTTTGCTAAATTAGGAAGCCCAAAATTATTTGCATATTCAATGAGAACCACAAATATCTTTTGAAAGCTCTATGTGTTAATATTTAATTAATTTAATATTGATAATATCCTTATTTAAAAATTTATAAAAAAAAAAAAGTAGAACTTTGACTATCTGACTTACTATATGGTTAAATATTAATGGGCTTCCCTGGTGGCTCAGATGGTAAAGAATCTGTCTGTAATGCAGGAGACCTGGGTTTAATCCCTGGATCAGAATGATCCCTTGGAGAAGGGAGTGGCTACCCACTTCAGTATTCTTGCCTGGAGAATTCCATAGACAGAGGGTCCTGGTGGGCTATAGTCCATGGGATCTCAAAGAGTCAGACACAACTGAGTGACTAACACTATTAATATCAGGATAATAAGTAATACTTTTCAAGCCTTGTTTTCTGAATCTGAAGATATTTCTTTATTTGCTTTTCTTAGAATGTGGTACCTTTGGAATTGTCTCAGCTGTCCAAGACAACTTACAAATGATAACTCTTGCTATGCAAAAATACTTTAAAACACTGGCAAGCTGGTATTTTAAGGAAAGGTAAAAAACAAAGTTGTACTACCAAATTGGTAATTTATTCTGGCAAGTGACCACTCTAGTAATACCTACAATGAAATAATATTTGCTATAGTTAATGGTAAACTTTATGCCATAATTTTTATATACTATATAAAAGCTTAAAAATTTTATTCGAATTTTACTGCAATGTAACATGCTGCAATATTTAAGCTTTTCAAAATAATATATGGGCAAACTCTCGACTTCATTCATACACTAAATTTTTAATACACTTTCATTTTAGTACATCACAATAAATATGGCTCCTGTAGGTGAAAAACAGTTTTTTTAATATTAATAATTGAGTCTTTATCCCCTGAAACCCTAAACATTTTCTTTTCCATATAGCTAAATAAATGAAAGTATACCATTTTGATATTCTTTTTGAGAAGTGTCACTTTTAAAATCTGACTATGAAGGCTCAAAAACCTTCAGATATGCCAGGAAGAATATAATTTAGATTATTTTTCTTTAATTATTATATTAATTTTGAAAAGAGCTGTCTCAGAAGATCATCATTTTAATTTCCCAGTTGCATGTAGCAATTAGATCTGTGCAATTATGACTTAAACAATGAACATTCTGAATAGGTTAATGTATTATTAAGCAACAGCTAACAGGTTGTATGATCCTAATGAGCAAGCCTGGTTGTATTGTCAGCACATATTTAACACAAATGGTATATTGTTACATTAGGGGAACAGTGATGTGTGACACAGTATTGTCTCTGGAACAGAGTAGCCTAGTTTAATGCTCCAGTCATTTAAAGGACATAAAATTGTTTTTTGGCTTTTGTATTCATTAAAGATAAATCCTGGGCTGCCTGTGGGCCAAAATAAAACTGAATCTTTTTGAAAGGAAGCAAAATGTGTATATATAAGTTATTTCTCTTCACCTCTCCCCTAAAATTATTTCTCCTTCCTAACACCTATGTTTCACAATTTAACTTTGTTCTTTTCTGTTCATCTTGTGGATCTGTGCTGATAAATCTTCAACATTTTTTTTAGTTTTTGTTACTTTTCATGACTATAAAATGTTAATAACATATTTATATTTTATTAGCATTTATGCTGCAAATGCAGGAGACATCTTAAATTCTAATTTAATGCACCTTTAAAGTCCTTTTTATTAGCCTGTTAATTCCCAGCCACACTGTTTTATTGAATTGTGCATTAGTGCCATAGTCAAAACAATGGTATGGATCTCAAATTATAAGGAAAAAACTATCTCTAGTAGTTGGATAAACTACACACTCAACAGTCGTGAAAGGCTACTATAAACATTATGGCTTCCTTGAAGTTGTAACAGTAATCACATAGCTTTTATTTGGTATTATAGATCAAGAATTACTCATATATATATACATAAATAAGATAGATAGTTAAATGTAAGGCAGTTATTAGTAATTAAAATTATTAAACTCTGTTTTAAATATGATTTTATTGTATCGTTTCAGAAATATATCTGCCTAGAAATTTAGATTTATATTATGTAATAACACTACTTCCTTAAGAACTACAATCATGTTCTAAGAGTTCTAATATATTTCACATGAATGATAACTTTTGTATTTAGCCTAACGTAATAAGGAAATGTGTATTTATTATGCTCAAAGGCCAACCTGATTTTAGTATTTCTCCAAAACAGAGCACATGAACCATTTTCTGCCTTTTTATTAGTATCC
Organism: Cervus elaphus; assembly: GCF_910594005.1. Lineage (NCBI taxonomy): Eukaryota > Metazoa > Chordata > Mammalia > Artiodactyla > Cervidae > Cervus > Cervus elaphus. The sequence continues at coordinate 34,362,813 of NC_057822.1, forward strand.
AGTGTATGAGCTGGCAGATGTCAAGTAGGAGAAGACTGGGGAAACAGCCCACCTCTCATTAAATGCTGAACATCTCCCCCACCATTTTTATTTGCATTTCCTCAAATGGGAAAGCAGATGGCACCACTTGAGTCTATATAGTGACAACCACCTTTTAAAATTTCTGCTGAGATGGAAAAATGGGGACAATGCCAGTTCAAACGTTACCGCTCATTCTCATAATGGACAAGATGGCAAATTAGTTGGAGGGAGTGAAAGCACCCTGGAGGTATAAATATAAGCCATCTTCATTGCCACTGCACCAGTCCAGCCATATCCAAACCCCGGGAGAAAAACATGTGGGTCTTGCTTTATTTTGTACATAGCAGGAGCTGGCAGTAAAGTTACACGTAAAATAGATTTCCAACATTTTCCCTGCCGTTAATTGTAATTTTTCAAGGTTTCCTCTGTGACAGAGTTTACAAAAGGGAGCTTTAGTAAAACTATCATTAGTTTCATGGATCAATATGATTTAGGGAATATAAAACAACTTTAGTTGTTTAAAAATAGAAAGTATCAGAGGGTGTCCCCCTGCTCCCCATGGATATCAAATAATAGTATTGATCGGTCTACAGTGTAACTGTGAAAAATGTTCAGATTCAGGTGGACTAGCTGGGAATACAAATAAAGCCACTCTACCAAGGATGGTACTGTATGGTTCCTGAGAGACCTCCGCAGTATCCCACTGTGAATCCTTCTCTAAAAGATGTGGCCTCTGTCTGTCATAAGACCATGAAGATAAGAAAAGGCTTAAAACCAGAGGTTATTATTGTTCTGTTTTTTTTTTCGTATTAATTCTCTTTTCCTATATTTCTCACCATTTGTCCAATGGCTTTTTTTAACTAGTTCTGAAAAAAGGTAATGTTAAAATGCAAAAATGTTATGTGGAAAGTCATGTAAAATAAATATAGACTGAAATATAATCTCCACATAAATGTGCTGGTAGTGTGATTTCAATATTTAGAGGAAAGAAAATTGAAAAACTAAATAGTTCTGAAATCAAGGAATTTTTGCCCTCAATGCACAAATTGATTAAAGGATTAATAAAGTTCTATTGTAATTCAGAACAATGCCTCACACAGCTAGTCTATCTTGATTTTAAAGACTGTATATTAGACTAAGAATTATGATAAGAGGGAAATAAAAAAAGAATACAAATACCTATAAAAATATTGTAAAATTTTCTATTTTTCAATGTGCTTTATATATTTATGTATTTTTAATAATATTTAAAGGAAATCATTTGCAATACAGAAAAATAAGATGATTCCTTAACCAGTGGTTCTCAATGGATAAAGCATCATCTAGGGAAATAGTTGAAAATACAAGTTATTGAGCTGACCTACAAAATCAGAAAATGGGGGATAAGACTCAGCAATCTGTATTGTAATGTTTTCTACATGATTCTTATGTATTTTAAAGTTTGAGAATCACTTCATTAGCCCCGTTTTCCTCCATTGAAGCTATATTCACAAGTGAAATTGTATACTTACTAGTAAATTTTAGTTTTACAGGGATATATTTTAATTTAATTTTTAAAAATGTTCTTAGTCCTGTATGGATAAGTGTTCTGATCCTTAAGTAAGGCCAGTGTAATTTGATGAAACTTGCCAAATAAACCTAGTTCAGATGTGTTTGGATATTTTATATATTACTGAGCCTACATAAAAATTTTAATGTAATTCTGAAAATGTGTATAGAATGAACGAAACCAGGTTTGGTTTCTAAATTTCTAAAACTTTGCTTTACTGTGTAATAGATTATGTTTGATAAAAAATGTGATACACTTTAATTATCCAAAATATTTTTTATTTAAGATATAAGTTTTTACTGTTAGGATATGAAATTGGTTAAGTGAGTTTCTTTTCACAGGTTGGTTAACATTGACTTTATGGGCTCCAATGTACATTGCAAAGGAACAGATGGTTGTGTAAATAATCTTCAAAATCTAACTTGACTTAAATACCCTTAAGTACCATAGGCCCCAGGTTTTTAAAAGGTATAACCTATCCGAGTAAGATATAGCATTTAAATGAATATCCAGTGAAATTTGTGGCTCTGGATAATAATCACATATTTGAAATTTAAAAATCTTTCTAGTTCAATAAATAAGACTTCTTAGAATACATAGTTATCAATGGCTGAAAAAGAATAGCATTCAAGAATTTCCACTTAGAAAGTAGTTATTCCTACAAATATTTTGTTAGGTTGTGTCTGTATAGACTACCACCAAAATAGAATGCTTTCAAAGATATATGAAAGCAATATGATGAATATTTTAACTAAAATAGTTTTACTAGCAATAAAAATGATCTGACAATATAATTGGTTTACGTCTTTTGGTTTTGATCAAGATGTTTTTAACTTGTCAATGTCAAATTTTAAAGTGTTAGCAGGTATAGTGTGAGAGTTACGAATTGCACTTAATCTAATCCTTTAAGGATACAGTAAACAAATCGATTTGAACATTTGCATTTTAATAGAAAATACTTGGATATTCAGGGTAAAAGACTTACAATGAGAGAAGAAACTGGTTTCTGCAAACTAAATTACAGTAGGAACACTTATTTTTTCTTAATATTCTGTAGTGTATATCATGTGCCTGTAATGTATTTAGTGTACTATCCTAGGGACTTAATGGATTATAAACTTGTTTATAAATTGGGATATTGAAGATTCTTATTACTGACTCTGATATGCCACTCTTGATAAATAAACTAGCAAGTATATATCAAGAATGGAAAAAATAATGATAATAACTTGAAATATGCAGGGGGTTTGGAGACTTTTACAATTTTTATTTGCAATAATGAAATAAAGAGGTTGACAGGACTCTTGAAATAAAATGAGACTAGGGATAGTTAAGGGTGGGAAGGATAAGCTGAAGACATGACAGGAGTAGAGATCTGGATATTGGGGAGTAAAAGAGAACAATCATTTACTCAACTGATTCTAGGAATGGTGAATTTAGAAGTCACTAATAATTTCAAATAATAAAATAATCATTTTAAAGGGGGGAGGGAAAATAAAATAATTAGAATAGTCCCACAGTATCATGAATTATATAACATATACAGAAAATAATCTGTTTATGTACCTTCAGCTCTCACTTAATACTTAACACGCATTTAATAGGCACCCACCCATATGTCAAGAATAGTGAAGGTATTGAATCTCCTCATCTAGCTTATGTTTTAACAGCAAAGACAATGGATACATTGCAAATATGAACGTATGGAAGACTATATCAAATAACATTCACCTAGTTAGAGCAGTCAGGAAGGGTGATTACCCAGAAGAACCATACTTGAGCTGAGATCTGAAGGATCTAAGAAAAACAAAACAGAACAAAACAAAACTCTTGTTCTAGGTGAAAAGAAACAGCTAGATGAAATGGGATTCAAACCTTTTCAACAAGGGAAAAAGTGGTATTAAACTAAAGAGGCGGGCAGAAAGCAAACTGTCTTTGTAATAAAGGTTCACTAAACAATGAGAAGTATTTGGAGAAGTTTATGTAGGAGAGTAACAGCATTAGCTTTTCAAGTTATAGAAAGCATTTTGGCTGCAAAGAGATCAAACTGGAGGAAAAATGGTATAGGGCGAAATATTCATGTAGATCATTTAGGAGTCTGTATAGTGCAAGCTAATGCACTAGTTTACAGTTGAAATAGTGATGAGGAGGGGAGGAGAGGGAGAAAGAGAGATAGAGAGACAGAGACAAAGAGAACTGAGAGATATTTGCAAGCAAGAATTGCCAGGATTGCAGTTTGACATGATGCATGGCTGTTCATCTCTGACCTGATAAACTGTGTTGCCTGTGGCTCTGTTCACTGAGATAGGAATGTCCTGAGCTGTGTGTATGTGTGTGTGTGTGTGTGTGTGGTAGGGGGTGCTGGGGGATTGTCAATTCAGCCTTGAAGATTTTTCTTTCTAGCATCTGTGAGATATCGCAAGGGTATATCACTAAAGAATATTATAAGATTGAAATTAGATGTCTTATTTCGCAAAGTTGTTGACTGTCAATATGCTAAAATTAGACTTTAATGAGTGGGAACATATTGCCATGTATCAGAAAATTAGGAGCTCTCAGTCACATTATTTGTATTTCATAATGTCACTTCTAATATTTCACCATGAAGATCACTCATGCCTCTGAGAATAATTTGTATCTGCCTTTGCATTATTATTTGTTCTACAACACTGGCTACAGCCCTGAAAGAAACTCATGATATTATCGCAAGTTGGACTCACTTAAAAGCCTCTTCTCCAGAATCGCATGCTATTAATTCAACAAAATAGTAACAGATTGAGAATTACAATTACAGATTGAGAACATAATTTTAAAATTGTGTTTTAAAAAATTTTTTTAACTGTTTAAGACTGATTTAAGTTTTCTGATTTATTTTTGTATTTTTGAACATGAGGTACTTCCATGATTCCATATTGTGGGATTATTTGTTAACAATACAAAAAAATAATATTTTTTCTGGTTGAAATCTTTAATTTGAGAAATCGCAATCCTCCTGCTGGTAATTGTATTTCAGTAGTTTAAATGATGGTTTCTATATGATCATAATGATCAAATGTTTTATACAGTTTTAAAGCATAGAACAATCATGATTCTGCAACCTGGAGGTTGGCAATGCCTGGTCTAGATGGTGTAATTTTGAACAATGTTCCTCTGCTTCCCTTGTAAACATTTGGGTCAAGTGCACTCCATGTATTTTATGGTCTTAAGGGTTCAGGCTCTGGGTAATATTTAAAATCTGATCTTAGAATAATTCAAGTCTTAAAATTGCATGTTTAAATCTTATTTTAAGGGAGAAATGCTATTTAAAAAAAAGATAGACAAATCTAAAACTCTTTTTCATTGTTTTCACAAGATGTGGAAAGGAACAAAGGCAAAGACAAGTCCGGATAATTCTTATTTCTCAAAAGAACCACTAACATGTAAAGAAGTAGCAAGCATGTTGACATGTGTTCTTTAGTTGCATATCTCTATCGTTCAGCATTGTTCTTTTGAATATGTGTTGATTTAGAAAAAGATGCACCAAATATCTCCTTGGATTTACTCATACATTTTTGTTGGCTTATTATTCTTTGACTTTTCAGTTTACTTTGCCTAAAGAAAGAGCAGAGGAAAAGGAAATTTACTGAAGACCATTAGGAAAAGGAGTATAGTTAGTCTCTTGCTCCAGGGTGAGAAGGTTGAGTAAAATTTGATTAAAATCAGGTCAGGAACTATTTAGTGAGCTTAAGGAAGAATCAGATTTATGGGTTGTCTCTTCATACCCTCCACTTGTTTAAGTGTTTTAATTGTCTTTGCCAGTGAAATAAATAAAAATAGATGAGCTAAGTCAGATAAATACATATGCAGTTTGACTGAAGGATATCTTACTGAGTTAGATGAAGTAGCTAACACTCTTGACTAACTAAATCAGGCAGAATGGTTAAACCAGTTTGTAGGCATACACATCGTTAATGAGAGCAGCCAAGAGCTAGGATTGCTTAACAAAGATGGCACAAGGGAGTTAGCCATATGTTTGAAATGATTTAAGTGAAGATTGCCAGAAGCAGAAATGGACTAAATGACCTCTGGAGGCACTTTTCCAGTCCTATTTTTCTCATTTAATCTAATTTTAATTTTTAAATCTATATGAAGGATACGAACATATTTTATTTCAAAATGCCTTGGGTTTTGTTTAGGTGACAGACAATTAAAAGGAAAGAATTTCTTGCAAGCAAACACTTGAATTCAGTGCTAACATAGCTGTTTTGATCAACACCAATTACTTTAAGTTGTAGGATAATTAACTTTACTGTTTAAAACATTCATTAGACAACTGCCTAAGAAAGTTTTATGTATTTATTTGCATTTTTAGAACAATGAAACATATTTATAAAATATTGAAATATGTACTTTATATGCACAAAGAGAAATAAAACTCTCCCAAAATATGCTTATAATTTGTAAGCTAAACTTCTTTCTTCCCCTCTGTGTCCTCAGCACTTACTCTAAGGCTGAGAAAAAAAGTTTACCTGATTTTCATTTTCACTTATATCCCCTTTTAGCCAGATTTCTCTTTGGTTCTGTTACTGCTTGTTTTTCCTCCATCCACTCAGTAGTAATATTAGTCCTGTTTCCCCAGCAATTTAAACTGAATCCTATTTAAGGTCTCTTCTTCCAAAATATTCCACCTTTATGACCATGACCATTATGAATTATTCTGAGCTGGTTGTCCCTCTAGGAGAGATCTGAAGTACTTACATTTTAAAAGATTAAAAAAATATATCTTTGGAAGGTATTTATATTTTAAAGAAACATGATTTCCAAATAGCCAAAAAATTGAAAACCTCAGTTAAAATCGTAGCCTTCAAGTGACTTCAAGTGGGTGAGGCTCTTTTTTGTCTGAGTCCTATGGAACACTTTCTCAGAGAACGAGTAACTGAGATCTGATGCATGTGGGTATTCATATATGTACATGTATGTGTGTGAACAAAGACTGTACCATGGGTGGAGGTTGTACTGGATTGGTCCTTGTAAATCCTCACGTGTGAATCGAGGAGACTAAATGGTAAAAAAAAAAAAAAGAAAATTTTTTTTTGCTGTGAACTTAATCTAAGAAAGGAAAATGAAATTAATTAGTGAGCCTACTAGTGAATGAAGCAAAATTAATTTGGAGACATTTACTAAAATATTCTGGATTTTCAATATCACCTTTAAAATTTCAATGCTACTTTCAAAACTATCTGAAATTGTAAGGTAAAATTAATTGCATGGGGAATTCCCTGAAGGCCCAGTGGTTAGGACTCATTAGTTTCACTGTGGGGGCCCTGGTTCATTCCCTGGTTGGGAACTAAGATCCTGCAAGTCACGTGGGATGGCCAGGAAAAAAAATAAAAAGCTGCAGTGGGATCGGGTGATTCCTAAGACAGATAAAAACAAACAAGAGCACCTGATTCCTCTGTACTCAAGCTATTAAGCTGTTACTGATCATTTGCCAGGTGCTCCAGATTGTGATAGAATAGACATTGTTTGTGCTTGACAGTGACAGGGAGGTGTTGAGGAATAATGAATTTAGAAAGATGTATAAGGCATAACCCTTGCCTACTGGAATTCACACTTTGTTAGTGAAATGATACTAATATATCTAAACAAAATCTAATGAATTCAAAACCTTATATACATAACTATTATAATGTGTGATATAGCTCTGAGTGTCTGGAGTTAGAGGTGCAAAAGTAGTAATTAGTGATGGTTGAAATAGTCAAGAAAATAAGATCTTCAACTGGGCCTTTGAAAGTGGTGAAGTTAAAATATGATAGGGAAAAGATGACCAGGTCATTTCAGGAAAGGATCAGAGTTAAACAAAGTTCTGGAAATGAGAATCAGCCCCAGGCAATAGCAGAGTACACCAAGAACCATGCTCCGTGATCCATTTCCTACTCTGTGACGCATAAAATGTTTTATTTCATTTTAAAATGTTCAGTCCACTAATGACCTAAGGCAGGAGAAAAGCAGTTATCAAAATTGCTAGTGATGTGTATGGTCACTTCATAAATATGATTTAATGATTTTGAAAACAGACAGAATAGAAACAGCATGCTGAAAGCAATAATAAGGCACTTTTCAAATGTGTCAGGTTCTTAAATCATAAATCCAAAATGAAATAAAATGGACTTTTCTCTGATGGTTAATCTGTAAAAATATCTTTGGAAAAATACAGGTATAGCCTATTTTCTGACCAGTAATAGTAAAATTATGCTTAAATGAATTTTATGATCACTTGGCTTTGGAGATTCTCCTGTTGAAATAATTTCAATTTCTTTGTCCTGAAAGAATGCTCTTTTATTCTTATATAATGAAAGTTTAAAATCTGGTATAGTCTACTTTTATAAACTAACTACAAATCTAGCAAAACTTGTTTTCCATTTTTCAATGTATTTCAATGTATTTGCATAGAAATTTAAGGGTATATTAAACATGATAGCAATTAAATTCCTTAAAAAACTTAAGATAATCTTTGTTTGTAGAGTGAAGTTCAAATCCAGTATTTTTTATGTTACCTAATTTGGTTATAGAGGAGAAGGGGATGCCAGAGGATGAGATGGTTGGATGGCATCATCGACTCGATAGACATGGGTTTGGGTGGACTCTGGGAGTTGGTGATGGACAGGGAGGCCTGGCGTACTGTGGTTCATGGGGTCGCAAAGAGTCAGACATGACTGAGCAACTGAACTGAACTAAACATCTTAAATTTCATAACCAAACTAGTTTTTGCTATACATATATATATATATACATCTTCAATAATATTGTTGAGCCAATAACTGTGATGTTACCTACTAATTTAAAGTTACGTAGCAAGTTATCCAGACTGTTATTAATTCAGTCCACTCTTTCTAATATGCAATATTTGCATTAAGTCATAATCCTACTGCAGTTTAAAGTGTATGACAATGAAATTGTAATCCTTTACCTTTCATATCTTGCATATGTTATGTACTTACAGGAAGAAACAAAACAAAAATGTTAAAAACCAAATAGTTTGCTTATTTTTTCTTATTACAACCTGGGGTGTCTATGCTATAGCAGAACTTCAGGGTTTCTTTACCACCTTCTATACTACCAATCAGTTCAGGTCAGTCACTCAGCCATACCCGACTCTTTGCGACCCAATGCAATGAAGCATGCCAGGCTTCCCTGTCCATCACCAACTCCCAGAGCCTCCTCAAACTCATCTCCATCACATCGATGATGGCATCCAACTATCTAATCCTCTGTCACCCCCTTTTCCTCCCGCCTTCAGTCTTGCCCAGCATCAGGGTCTTTTTCACTGAGTCAGTTCTTCGCACCAGTTGGCTAAAGTATTGGAGTTTCAGCTTCAGCATCAGTTGTTCCAATGAATATCAGGACTGATTTCTTTTTGGATGGATTGGTTGGATCTACTTTCAGTCCAAGGGGCTCTCAAGAGTCTTCTTCAATACCATAGTTCAAAAGCATCAATTTTTCAGTGCTCAGCTTTCTTTATAGTCCAACTCCCACATCCATACATGACTACTGGGAAACCATATCTTTGACTAGATGGACCTTTGTTGGCAAAGTAATGTCTCTGTTTTTTAATTTGCTGTCTATACTGATCATAGCTTTTCTTCTAAGGAGCAAGTGTATTTTAATTTCATGGCTGCAGTCACCATCTGTAGTGATTTTGGAGCCCAGAAAAATACTCTCTCACTGTTTCCATTGTTTCCCCATCTGTTTGCCATGAAGTGATGGGACTAGATGCCATGATCTTAGTTTTCTGAATGTTGAATTTCAAGCCAACTTTTTCACTCTCCTCTTTCACATCATCAAGAGGTTCTTTAGTTCTTCTTCACTTTCTGCCATATGGGTGGTGTCATCTGCATATCTGAGGTTATCGATATTTCTCCTGGCAATCTTGATTCCAGCTTGTGCTTCATCCAGCCCAGCATTTCTCATGATGTACTCTGCATATAAGTTAAATAAGCAGGGTGACAATATACAGCCTTGGTGTACTCCTTTCCTGACTTGGAACCAGTCTGTTGTTCTGTGTCCAGTTCTAACTGTTGCTTCCTGACCTGCATACAGGCTTCTCAAGAGGCAGGTCAGGTGGTCTGGTATTCCCATCTCTTTAAGAATTTTCCACAGTTTGTTGTGATCCACACAGTCAAAGGCTTTGACTGTACTATATTGTATACTATACTATACTATACCATACTATATATACTATACTATAACCTATACCTTAGCATTTCTAAAAGGCATATATTGTGAACAGGTTTTTATTATAAAACAATTTAAATCAAACCTAAAATATCATCTTAACATATGTCTAATAAATTATTTGAACTCTAGGGGATGACAGGATGAGCTGGTTGGATGGCATCACCAACTCAATGGTTATGAGTTCGAGTAATCTCTGGGAGTTGGTGCTGGGCAGGGGAGCCTGGTATACTGCAGTGCTCCAGTGAACTGAAGAAATTCTAATTGAAATTGTTTTTCACTTTAGATTTTGTCTATATCATTTTGAACAAATGTCTAAGTTGTGCGGTCAAGGCTTCAAATAATGATCACCAGTGTTAACAAAGGTTTTCACCTCTTAATTATTTACTAGGTAGTAACATTTATTTTCGAAGTCAATAAGAAATAAACAAACACAGCAGAACTTTTCCCTCAACAAATATTATGTATAGTCTATTCAAAATAAGAACAAAAATGGCCATTTTACACAGAGGTATACACAGAGGTGGGCTTATAAGAGGTTCTCCAAAATCAAACCAAAGCCGACAAACCTGGTTTCTATCACATACTGCTTTCCAACGTGTAAATACTTTTATCCAAGATCCATTTTAAGCTACCACCTTAATGTCATTTAAGGTGGAGTTAGGGAGAGAAACTCAAAACCTGTGCAAATGCATTCTTGCAAACCACATAAGAAATATGCTCAACCTCACTAATACAAAATACAAATTAAAACAGTAGTAGAAAGAAGCAATTTTCGTCTATAATCCTGACAAAGATAAGTGTACATGCTCTTTGTTGCAGCATTTAAAACTCTATGAGTTTTATCCAAAGAAAATAATAGGACAAATTCAAAAAGTGTGAATACTAGCATGCTCGTTATAGCATTATTCATAATAGTGCAGAACTGGATATAAACTTTTATAAACTGCTGTTGTTCACTCGCTAAGTCGTGTCTGACTCTTGGCAATCCCATGGACTGTAGCACACCAGGTTCCTCTGTCCTCCATTATGTCCCAGAGTTTGCTCAAATTCGTGTGCACTGAGTCAATGATATTATCTAACCATCTCATCCTCTGTGCCTTCTCTTTTTGCCTTCAATCTTTCCCAGCATCATTTTCCAGTGAGTTAACTCTTTGCATCAGGTGGCCAAAATATGGGAGTTGACAGCAATCCTTCCACTGAGTATTCAGGGTTGATCTCCTTTAAGATTGACTGGTTTGGTCTCCTTTAGGTCAAACCTTTATAAATAGAATGAATCAAAAAGCAGTCTATAAAAGTGGTCAGAGATGAATGCTTTGGAGTGACATCACTTGTGTTTACAACCCCAGTAATTAGTGTATGACTTTGTTCAAGTTATTTGACTTTTCTGAGCTTCCTTCCTCACAATTAATATGGGAACAATTATAGTACTGATTTCATGGTGCTATTGTATGAATAGAATGAGATAATAGGTGTTAAGGATTTGAAATAGTCCTAGCATGTCATGAGTATTTAGGGATGTTAACCATTATCAATATTATGGTATATCCATTTAAGGTTTGTTTTATTTGGCATCAGTCTATAATTATAGGCCAGGCATTAAAATATGGTTAGGATACAACATGAATTGTTGCTGATCTTGTTGTGCTAGTGTTTTTCACAACATATTAGTTATCTCACAAAAAATATTTCTAGCCTGTGTAGAGGGAACAGATGCATTAACCGTGATATTCTTTGAGAGTAAATTCCCCTTTACAGAAAGGGAAAGTGAAGAACTGAATAGATCTCTCCTTACCCTCGAGGGGCCTGAAGCCTCATGAATGTTGATTCTAACTGGATATTGAGTCTCTTTCTTTTATAGGTCTTTTCATAAAACTCTCTCCTAGTTCATTAAATCATTAAATGAGTCTACCAGGTATTAGTTTTGATTTTTATTAATTGTGACTTGTTTTTCATTATGAGATAATTGTCAGTCATGAAGCATAAATGCTTCACACTGGAACAAAAGCATATTTCTGCTGAATGAAGGTAGAACTGTGTAGTGTAAGTTGAAATTCTGGGTGGTAACCATATGTATATTATTATTAATAACAGTATGTTATTTTTCAGTCAATATGATTTTAGTAAAATTATTTACAGGTTTTCAAGAGTAACTGATAAACAGGTCTGCATTTTGCATAATGATGTATGTTATTTAATTTTGTGTTTCATGTATTAACCTTTCAAAAATACATATGTATGTTTATATGTATATATGGTATATGTCATATTTAATATATATCACCAACCTGACAGAAAAGAATACATTTCTGACAGCTATTTGATGTGGACAGAGCTGAACATTTGAAAAGCAGAAAGGCAAGTCATAGAAAACCAAGTTTTAAACTTTATCATAAATCATGTCATGTCATAGGGGAGCAGTCTAGATATGTGGTCAAAAACACAAATGGTCTAGAGAAAGATTCCCTGGATTCCATTTCTGACTCTGGTACCTATATAACTTCAGGCAAGTTTGTTAACCACTCTAGTTCTCAATGTAAATCATCTGTAAAACTGAGATAACTGTGCTTCTTTCATAGGGTTATTGTGAGAATTAAGTTATTTATTTCATGTGAAGCACCAGAGACCATCTATATCAAAAAATTAACTCATGCACATAAGCCTGGTGTGCTGCAGTCCATGGGGTCACAAAGAGCTGGACATGACTGAGCAACTGAACTGAACCGAATCCATATTAGTAGTTTTTATAATGAAATTGGGGCTTCCCAAGTGGCACTAGTGGTAAGGAAGCCGCCTGCCGCTGCAGGAGACCTAAGAGACTCAGGGTTCGATCTCTGGGTGGGGAAGATCTCCTGGAGGAGGGCATGGCAACCCTCTCCAGCTTTCTTGCCTGGAGAATCCCATGGACAGAGGAGCATGGCAGGCTACCATCCATAGGGTTGCAAAGAGTTGGACATGACTGAAAGGATTTAGCATGCATGCATAATGAAGTTATTGGAAGGAGTTGAACAATAAAAGGGTGTGATTATTCTGATGACTATTAAAAAAACTCCTCAGCAAACATACAGTAAATGTCCATAGGAGTGTGTACAAAATATCTTGGGCTGAATTTTCAAATGAAGCAGAAAATGTTGTAATTAAAAACATGCATGTGTCAATAATCAATCTGCAGTGTGCCAACTGTGAGATAAAGAGTTGGTGACATTAAAGATTGTTCTAGAGGATAGTTCATCCTGTTTTTAAGAATTTCCCACTGGAAATATATATGGCATAATATTTTGTTACTGGCTAATAGGGCTTTAGCAGAGAGTAGGAAATTTGTGATGGGATGATCTATGAATATAAAACTGTCATGTGGAATACAATGGTTTTAAAAGCAAATGAGATGGGAGATTACATCTGGGCAGAAAAGGAGGGGAAACTACTGCCTATGCATAATCCTGAGAAGAATGTTCACAGTCTAAGTGGACTTGTTTCTGAGGTCATGTATCCACTATGGTTATAATTTTAAAGCCCTGAGATGATCCAGGTGTTTCGCTCACTGGCCATCTGTGCAAGAAAAAATATGCTTATCTCGAATTGACAGGATATCACAAGTATTTAGTGAAGTTTATCTTCATAGTTGGTCAAGAATAAATAAAACAGCATTGTAGCCCCTGTAAGAATATATTATGTGCCTCAATTATTGGTCCATTATATCACAGGCAGATGTTACATTTTGGTACCTAACAGGAAACTTTTTGATCAGCAAAATCAATTCCTTTGGTGTGCACTGCCTATCATCACCACCATTTCCTCTCAAATGAAGCTACATGGCTTTATGCTTCCATTTTTCAGGTATAAGTTCTTATATTAATATATAGTATATATTAATATAAAATGGGCTTTCCTGGTAGCTCAGTGATAAAGACTCTTCCAGCAGTGCAGGAAATGCAGGAGATTTGGCTTTGATCCCTGGGTCGGGAAGATCCTCTGGAGAAGGGCATGGAAACCCACTCTAGTATTCTTGCCTGGAGAATCCCATGGACAGAGGAGCCTGGCAGGCTACAGTCCATAGGGTCGCAAAGAGTCAGACATGACTGAAGTGACTGAGCACCTATATACATAAAATAATTTTATCTCAGTGGTCCACTTTTCTAGGTGCCATTCACAAGATTTATTTATTACTTGTATTACATTTATATGCCACATTTATAACATTAGAATCACTCTATGAAGAGTTTGCTCAATCTCAAGAAAAATAAATATTTTGAGAAATGTGTGTGGGTAATGGACACTATTCTCTGTAATGCAACTGGATCAACATAATGAAATATTTCATCAGAATGTTTGTTTATAATTTGTCCTTTTTCCATGGAGAGGAGCTTTATAGCTCAAATATCTATCATCTTTGATTTATGGAAACTTGACTTGAAATAATTCACACTTACATCCATATTAGCACTTGTAAGCGGCAACTCACAGATTAACATAAGTCATCATTCACTTTTGAGGAAATGAATCTAGGCACAAATGAAGCCCCAGGGCCATTGACTTGATCTCTAATTCCCAGTGCCATCAACCCATGGTAAATCTTTTCCACTTTTATGTTAATATACTTCTTTGTTACACCTTTCTCCTAGAATTTGTCTACCCTGTCCTTTTAACTGTTCTTAGGTTTTTTGTTTATTTGTTTGTATATCTTTTTCTCTTTTACTAACTTTAGAATAGACTTCCCTGGTGGCTCAGTGGTAAAGAATCTGCAGGCCAAATGTAGGAGACGCAGGTTTGATCCCTGGGTTGGGAAGATCCCCTCTGGAGGAGGAAATAGTAACTCCAGTATTCTTGCCTGGGAAATCCCATGGATAGAGGAGCCTGGTGGGCTACAGTCCATGGGGTCTCAGAGTCAGCCATGCCGGAGCACACTCAAACACAATTTTACAATATATGTTCTTAAATGTAAGAACTATGGCCGGTTCTTTATTCTTTTGCCTTGTTTTTTTGACCACCTTCAATGCTTAGTTTTTCTTATGACACAAACATTCTTAGTGTGATTAATATATATATATATATGTTCTTCTAGATTTTAAGTCTGAGAGTATTTGATCTGCTTAGCACTCTGTATCCCTAGTACCTAGTGCAGTGTCTGGCACATTTGTGAATGGATGAAAGAGTAAATAAACAAGTGGCTGGTTTATTGTAAAGTCCAAATGATTGATAAACTTTATAAACAGTTTTTAAAACTCAGAGTGAATGTCTGATATCAGCTTATACTAAGGGAAATGGGAGTAGAGAATGGCTATGTTTCTTAATGTGATGCATTACCCAAATTTGACATTCAAATAGCATTGGGTAAATAAAAAGAAACCTGCCCTACACTATGAAAGCTCAGATTATTTCAAAATCATTATCATTGTATTAAATCTGCTAAGTGAATCTTGATTCAGCATTGTAAGTTTTGATTTAATTATTATAGTTTGATTCATAGTTCTTAGCAAGGTTATGGTATAATAGGCAGAAGACTGAGAAATTTTAAAGAAAGTTGGGAAAAAAGATACTATATTTTTTCATTATAGGGATTTCTTGAGGATAATGTAATTAATAGTTTATCATAGTTTCCTATTAAAAATTTTTCATCTTACCAAAATGCCTGCAGTTCTTACATGGTGGTTGCAAGTAGACTGAGGTTACAAATATGAAAATGATCATGTTATGATTTTTACAAATGAAATATGTCATATTAACCATAATACTTATGACTATCTTAATTAAATTTGCAGTGTTGCATCTCACCAGTGGAATAAAATGAGCTTCATTCATTTGACATTTATTGCCTATCTATTATATGCCAATCACTATCCTATCTGTGGTGATAAGTTAACATAAATGTGAAAGAACATTGTTTTTAGAGTTTAAAGTGAGAAAGTGAATAATTCTGTCTGTGACATTAGGGTAAGCTTCTATGCACAATATGGTGACATTTACACTAGATCTTGAAGAAATAGTAAGAATCATCCAGAGAAAAAGAGACTAGCATTCTTGGCAGACAAAGAGCAAATGCAAAGCCATACAGGTAAAGAAAAAAGGAATTTGTGTTTTAGAAATTTTAGATAAGTATGATTTAACTGCAATTTTGAATATTTGATTGGGATGGCAAGAGATGAACCTAGAGAAAGATATGTTTGTACCAAATTGTGAAGGGCTTTGCATGCTGTGCTAAGGATTCTATAATTTATCCTTAGTCAGCAGGAGCAATGTAAACATTTTTAAATAAGAGAGGGTGGACATTCGGAGGTCCTGTTTATTCCTTTTTCCCACCAGAATTTGGAACCCACTGAAACATATACTCAGGATAAAGGTCAAAATTATTACAAAGCTTATGTGTGGACAAAATGACCTCCTAACACTTTACCCCAGAATTAGTTTTATTCCTCCACAAAAAAAGACCAGGCCTCTTCTTCCAGAAAGAAACTTCAAATACGCCATGGAGAAATCCCCAATACGGAAGAAAGGCCCATTTGCGAAAGACAGAAGAAAAAGCTGAACTGAGTTTTCTTACTTTATTCCTTCCAAACTCCTCATCAATAAATTATCCCACCCTTGCTGGGAAGGGGATGACACTTTAACTTTTGCTGGGAGGTGCCCATGTGGAAACACAAGGCTAGAGAATTAGATGCCCTTTCCTAACAAATACAGAATGGATAATGGGGAAACCAATGCAATACATTAAAAAAAAAAATCTTGAAGCAGCAAGCAGTCAGGACAGAGAGGAAGAGTGCATATAAAAGACCTTGGTGTATTAGAATTGAAAGTGCTTAATGGCAGGTTGGAAGGCAGTGGGGAGAAATGTGAAAAGTGTACATTATTGTGGAAGAAGATAAAGATGATCACTCAGTGTGTACACTGGCCCTCCAAAGAGCTATGGTGTTTGTTGACCAAGCTATAAAATATAGGCAAAAGAGCAGACTGAAACAGAGAGGACAGAAAAATTGGGTTTGGGATAAGAACATATTCCTGAACTTAGACTTAAGGTCCAGGGCTGCAGATTTGAGAATCACTGGAATGCAGATTGAGACCTGGAATTGGATAAGTTCATGGAGGGGGAGGAAAATAAAAGATAACTTAGGGCAAATCTGGAGAATAGTGACACTTAAGGGGCAAGGGAGATCATTCAGGAAACAAGATTGAAAGAGAGAAAAAAATAGAGAAGTATAATACGAATCAGGAGAGTGTATTTCCTGTGGGAAAAAAGTATATTTTCAGGGAGAAGTTGGTGATCAACAGTATTTTGTTGCAAATAGTGAAAGGAGACTGAATTCTGTAAAACATCGGGGATGTCAATTAAGCTTATCCATGAGAATAACTTAAGTATTAAAGAAAAACAAAATGCACACACAGGTATTGCTTTCTATCCAGGAAGATAAATTTGTAGATGATGATATCAGTTTATGAGATAGCTTATTGCAGGTATCAAACAGTATGTTCCTATTCATAGGCTGAACTTCTTAGGAAAGCAAAAATCTGTATTTGAAAAAAAAATGGTATTTACCTAAAAGTGTGATAAAAAAGTTTACTCAAGTCATCCTTTTCTTTTTTTAAAAGTGATTTTACTGTGAGATTTTTGTCAATTTAGAATTAAAATAAAATTATTGTAATCCTCTTGAAATAAGTTTTTTAACATATGCATATATTTGAGTTATATGAGCACATGTATTTTACATTATCGTATATATATAAATTTATATGTTTTTCAAAGAGAAAGAAAATGTTCTTTGTGGAAGAACTGTAGGTATATGAATGCTAAAAAGGTAAAGTATAAAATTAAAAAAATGCTCTTACTAAATAACTTTGATTTAAAGCTATTGAATAAGGAGCAACATTTGATTAAGCAGAAATTATATGTATATAAATATTCTTACACTTATGACACACAGAATCTTTCCCTTTTTTCTCCTGGGAATGTGATGCATAATCTGTGAGCAGTTCACATTTCCCAACTGTTGCTGCTGTGACCAAAAGTATATTCAGGAGAGTATTTGGAATGGACTGGGGGAAACTGGGGGCTTCCCAGGTGACTCACTGGGTAAAAAATCCACCTGCAATTCAGGAGACGCAGGAGTTGTGGGTATGATCCCTGGATTGGTAAGAACCCCTAGAGGAGGAAATGGCAACCCACTCCAGTATTCTTGCTGGGAAATCCCATGGACAGAGAAGCCTGATGGGGTGCGGTCCATGTGGTCACAAAGAGTCAGACATAACTGAAGCGACTGAGAACGCAGGCATGCATGCCCAAGGGAAACATGGCTTTAGAAGATAAAACAGTCTCTCTGCAAAGATCAACTAGCAGAAATGTACCCCTGTTCAAACAGTAATGTCCCCACACATGTGGTCTTTGGATCCTACATTAGCCGAGTAGAATGACTAGCATAGATCTTCTAAGAAGAATCACATATAACAGATAAGAATTTCCTAAGTATCATGTTTTTCATGCTTTTCAGAGTGGCATGCTTTTGTTTTTTTGTTTTTTTGTTTTTTGACTGAAAGTAAATGCAAGTGAATATTTATTGAGTAATGTGGTTTCATATACAGTTGGTCCTTGTAAATTTGACCCTTTTCTAAAATAGTTCTATCTGTTGGTCTGTCTATCTAAACTTGTATATGTCAGTCCTCATGACTATTGTTTATAAGAGGAATTTGAGGAAAGTTCTTAAAACACTGATCAGATATAGAAACTAGAGACTGTCCACAACAACAAACATCTTTCATAACTGACTAAAGTCATGGCTACCGCATTAAATAGCAAAATATTGAGTAGACATGAACATCCAAAAATATGAAATTTTAAAGTAGTCGAGTCACAGAACTCCTCTTCCTCCTTTCCTCTGAAAAATTTCTCAAGAATGTTCTTAACATATATGTCTCCCTCAGATTTTTACCTGTAGCTTCAGTTTTCTGTTAGTTAAGCTACAGCAGGAATCTGTCTAATGGTAGACCTTTAACTGAGACAGTTAATGGGAACAGTAGCAGCCCTGAGGTGTGTTTATACAGTCAGACTCACTGCCTTTACTCCTGTGATATATGAACTACTTCGATGAAGTTTCCCAGCTGTTTCGGTGGATAAATCATGGCAGCAGGAGCTCATATTTAACCTTCACTGTACTGGCTTGATACTCTGTAGTCCTTTTCTTTTATCTCTTTGGCTATCTGGAAGAGATTTCAGATAGGCATTATTTTCTCTCTCAGCCCCCTCCTTTCTACCAGATCAGGGAAACTCTGAGACCCTTCTTATGATTTGCCTTCATGTCTGTCAGGAAAAAAAGAAAAGAATCAACACTACTAGAGTTCAAGTGGTTTATAGGTTCATTCCATGACTTTAAAGCAAGATAGTTTTGTGTAGGTGCATTCAATGGAAGTCTCTGTTACATAGTAGCCATTGTTACAAACCTGATATTTTCTGCAGTTTTAGGCAGCTGTAGCATCCATCTTTGGAAACTGTGGTCTGTGCTTCTCTACCATCTTTACCTTGGTTCACAGTCCCTTCATATTGACCTTCTCTTTGTTCCTGGGTAGTGACTCAGAGTCTTTGCCACTGCTGATTGCTCAGTATGGGGGTCGTCTACCCCAAGATACTCTCATAGCTCCTGGTTTACTTCATTCTAGTCTCTGTTACATGTCACTTTTCAGAGTAACCTATCTGTATACCGCATTTAAGATAGTACTCACTTTCTTCCTCTCTTAGTCTCTGTCATCATGACTGATTCTAAATTGTAATTATCTGATTTATTTGCTTTCTTGTCTACAGTAGAAATTGCTTGAATGCAAGGATTGGTCTGTTTTGTTTCTGTAGTTTCTCTAGCATACAGAACCTGTCTGGCATATAAGAGATTATGTATTTTTAAGGAAATGAATATATATATATGTATGTATATAGATATATATACTTATACATATATATATATAGAGAGAGAGAGAGAGAGAAGAATGAGTTTTTGTTTTAAATTTTTGACAACTAGATCCATACTACACATAAAATTCCACAACTGGCCTTTTCTGTATAATAATATACCTTGACCTTATATATTACTAATTATAGAACTATCTTTAAAATCTTAATATTTTCTGCATGTGCCATAATTTATTAATTGAATTCATTAGTTGATTTATCTGTTATGAGTATGCAGGATTTCCCTTCTTTTTGTTAAACACATCTTTATCAAAGTAAATATTTTTGTATGTAACTTTATATACCCATGCCAGTATTTCTATGGAATAAATCCCCAAAATTTGAAATGCTGAGTAAAAGCATATATGAATTTAAAAATCTTATAGATACTGATTAATTTCCCTTCAAAATAGGGGCAATGAGTCATATATTCTCCAAACATTAGTAAGTAGGTCTGTTCTCTCACATCTTTACCATCACTGAGTATTACAAAGTTGTATTACCTCTTGTATAATGGATGCAATTATACACACACACACATATATACATATGTATATATATACATTCCCAAATATGACTGAAATTGAGATCTAAAACCTTTAGTTACTTCCATTTGACTAAAATACAAAATCTAGTTTAACATTTCGGTTTGATTTTTGTAGTTTTTGTTTTGTCTCTTGCATTTGAGTCACTTTACAATAATTCTAGCTTCAACTCTACCATTTTTACAAAGATTCTCTACCTTGCCTGTGGGCCTCCTTAAAAGTGCAGGTTCATATTATAACTTTTTATGCTTTGCATTTTTCTTTTACTGGAAGATAATATCTTTATTTTCTGTTTCTTGAAATTCTAGTCATCCTTTCAAACCTAATTCACATGTTTGTAGCACAAGCCTTCTCTGATAAGCCCAGTAGAATTTAGATTTTCTGTTTTACTTTGGGTATTGAATTTATTGTCTCTCCATATGGTACATGCATCCTAATTTGCCCACACAGCTAATTTTTCCTACCATATTTTAAGACCATAAAGAATCTGAAATTATGAAATGCGTTTCTGTCCCACAGGTCTTAGCATGGTGCCTTCTATTAGAAACTATGTGTTTGAAGGATGAATGCATGCATGCATGCCTGCATGTCTAAAACTGCCCAGTTCATATGTAAGAATCATCAAGGGAAAAGAGATGCAGTGCCAGAGGCACAATTCTAATGAAAACAAATTGATGAGCATTTCATGTAACATACTGAATATTAAACTGATGTAAATCTATGAAGAGGTAGAATGTTTTTCTTTTATTCTTGAAAGAGTGAAGCCTACGATGATTCCAGGGCATTCCTCAGGATTTTGAGAATGCAAAATTGAAGGATTTCATTTATAGAAAAGAAAAAAAGACTAAATGTCTCCTCCTTAGGGAGAAGTAATCTTAAAGATTTGTACTTTACCAAGTTGTCCCAACAGTGGATATTTCAAAGAAAAATGAGACAGTCTTTGTGGAAGTGTTTTACAAATGTGAAGTCCCAAACAAATAGAAGATTATTGGATTCTTTTTACTAGCAGTCAACCAGCTACATTTCCAAATACATTAGTTTGATACACTCTCATCTAGTTCTGAAGTGACAAGAAGAAGGTCCTTGAGAATTTCCAAAATGCTTAAGTAAAATTCCTTATAACATTACTTTGAGCTTAATGTCAAGGAGTGACTGATCTGATTTGATCTGTAAAGATGTCAACCAGCAGTGACTGAGACGATATTCTTTAACATGGTTAATTTAGTGTCTAACAGAGTGGTTCAGTCAATATTTGTTGAACTGAATTAAACTGTGGGCTGGACTGAACAGAATTTGAAGCTAAGAACGTAAGGTGATCTTATTAGAGAGCAACTTCCCAAGGTTTAAATAAGAACTATGTAGACAAGAACAGAAATAAAAGATTTATGTTAAAAAAAAGCATATTGTTGTAAAACAATTTTGATTTTGCAAACACAGTTTACATTTAAAGTAGAGATGAAAGTGTTATCAGAAAAATTGGGTCAAAATAATTAAGAATTTAGTTCATCAATGTGTGTTAGTTGGAATTCAATTTAACTTTAAGTTACAGAAAACCTAGATACAAAGATTTAAACCAAAAGATTTTTATGATTTCGCTAACAAGCAGTTTAAGTACAGGGTTGGTACTCATAGATAACTTGCTCATAGAAGTTGCTCATAGATAACTTTCAGAACTTCCTTATGATATTTCTGTTATTTAAAAAAAAGAAGGAGTAGGATTGGCTGGATTTAACTGGATTTCCTCTAAGAGAAGAAAGATTCTTATTTTCTAACAGTTAGGAAACAAGGCTCAAAATTGCATATAAAATATTGATAAATGTGAATCAAGTCCAAGATTTTTGGTGCTTCAGTGAATCAAATTTTGTTACATCTTGTTTCCCACTCTTCTTTTCTTCCTTGTATAGTATTTTAAAAACCAAGAAATTGTCTTGTCATACTTAATCACAAGATTTTTGCCAAGTGCACTTTCATGAGAAATGTTACAGTTACAAATAATTTAAATTTTATAGTAACCATATTAAAAATGATATAATACAAAAGTGAAAATAATTTAATACTATGCTTTATTTATTTAATTGGGCTCTTGTGTCTCAGCTAGTAAAGATTCCATCTGCAATGTGGGAGACCTGGGTTGGGAATATCCCCTGGAGAAGGGAAAGGCTACCCACTCCAGTATTCTGGCCTGGAGAATTCCATGGACTATAAAGTCCATGGGGTTGCTGAGTCAGACACGACTAAGCGACTTTCACTTATTTGTTTAATTAAGTATTTAGTTAAATAATGTATTTTATTTAATCATATAGTATCACTTCAATATGGGCTTCCAAGATGACTCAATGGTAAAGAATCCACCTGCAATTCAGGTAACATGGATTCAGTCCTTGTGTCAGGAAGATCCCCTGAAGAAGAAAATGGCAGCCCATTTCAGCATTCTTGGGAAATCCTATGGACCAAGGAGCCTGGTGGGCTACAGTCCATGGGATTCCAAAAGAGTCAGACACAACTTAGCGGCTAAACAAAAACAACAAATCACTTCAACATACGATCGAAAAGTTTACATATTATGGCTTCAAAATTCTGTGTATATATTATCATTAGCAACACATATCAATTCAGACAAGCCATGTGCTAAATACTAAGCAGTTACATGGGACTAGTGGCTACTCTAATAGACTGTGCAGGTCTATGTGCATCCAGCTTTTACCCTTGGTGAATATCTAATGTTAATCTGTTTGGTATAAAAAGTGTTCAGTTTATTATACACAAAATTATAAAATTTGGCATTAATACTGAGCTGGAGAGCCATATGTTATATAAAAGCACCATTAACTTTTAATGACTGGCTTCTAATGGTAGAAATCCAGTGAAAAAATAGCCAAGATGCTGAATTTCTGAAGATTTTTTCTATGAACCATCTCAAATTATATTAGATTATAATTCATATGAAGCTCTTTATTATTCTTTGGGCCATCATCAGTTTATTGTAGACTGATCAGAAAAATTGTAATTATAAGAATGAAAATTTTCATCACTTATTTTAAGATTTTTAAAAATAAAAATTAAATTATTTTCTTCCTGTATGAGATCAAGAATGGAGTTACAGACCTCTTTGAAACCATCAGCAAAAGACTGTAGGCTTGCAGCAGTTACCAAGTTAAATTAGTAGAAAATGATGTTTTGTTTAGCTTTTCTCCTTTTTACTGAATAGTGCCTTCATATCATTTATCTTTTTTTCTTTAATTGTCATGTTCTGGAAACATAGCAATGGGGTGATGGAGTGACTGAAAGAAAAAGTGAAATGACAAAATATTAGTATACATACAACATTTAAGGCTAGATTTATTTCTTAGCATGCTGATATTAAGTTTTTAGGATAAAAGGAAACAAGGCTGAAAACATTCCATAAAATTGGTTTTAGTTCTTTTTCAAAGATAAGAGATTCTTGCTTTGAGACTCCAACAGCAGATAAACTGAATTATAGCCTATTTTGCAAATTATTTACAGAAGAATGCTGATGTCAGTAAAAAGGTTTGCCGTCACTGCCCCCAAATTTTATGGGAAGGAAAAACATAGTCTGAGGAAACCAAGGGAGTGTCCATGGTGGCTCAGCGGTATAGAATCTGCCTATAATGCTGGAGTGTCGTTTCATCACTGGGTTGGGAAGATCCCCTGGAGAAGGGAATGGCTACCCACTCCTGTATTCTTGCCTGAGAAATCCCATGGACAGAGGCAATCCCACATGAACAGAGGACCCTGGGAAATCCCATGGGCAGGCTACAGTCCACGGGGTCACAAAGAGCTGGACGTGACTCAGTGACTGAACAACAAAGTACCTGCCCTCAAATGCTGTGGAAAAGAAAAACATATTTTGAGAAAACCAAAGGAACTAGCAAAGAGAGTTATTGTATTATTGTCACTGTAAAAATGTTTTACCTGAAGTTTTAAAAAAGTATCAGATCCCTAATGTGTTATATGATTAGAAGATAAGTGGCACTTCAATTTTTTCTAACATTTTATTATGAAAATTATCAAACAGAACAGCTTTCAAGTGATATGGCCACAACCTAGATTTTAGCATTAACATTTTGGTATGCTTGTGTTATCATTTTTTTGTGTGTTATCATTTTTATGTCCACTGCATTTCAAAATGAAATGCAGAAATCAGTACTCATCTATCTAAATACATTAGAATGTATACTTTAAGTAGAATTCAGTATTTATTTACCTTTAAAAATTTTTTTATGTAAAACATATGCAATGAGTTGTACAAATCTTAAATATACATTTACTGTTTTATCAAATGCATGCAATTGTGAAATGCAAACTCCTTTCAAGATATGGACATTGCCATCACTTTAAAATGTTTCCTCATAGTCCTTTCCAGTGTATCCTACCACATATCTCCAGAGATAAACACCGTTCCTATTTCTTTTCACTACAGATCAGTGTTGTCTCTTCTAGAATTTTATTTGAAATCAAATAATACACTATATTCACTTGTATAAGGGTTATGTTCAGGAAAATGTTTGTTTTTAATCATTCATGTCACTGCATGTATGAGTAAATTGATCTTTTTGTTGAGTAGTAAAAGACCCTGATGCTGAGAAAGATTGAGGGCAGGAGGAGAAGGGGACAACAGAGGATAAAATAGTTGGATGGCCTCATCAAATCAATGGACATGGGTTTGGGTGGACTCTGGGAGTTGGTGATGGCCAGGGAGGCCTGGTGTGCTGTGGTTCATGGGGTTGCAAAGAGTTGGACACGACTGAGTGACTGAACTGAACTGAACTAAATGTGTGAATATACTATATCTCATTTATCAGTCTTTGCCTCTGAATATCTGTGTTATTATAAATAAACTGCTGTAAATATACTTTGCAGTATTTTTGAAACATAGATTTTTATTTTCTTGGTAAATGCCTCTGAGTAGAATTGTTGAGTCATAGAATAGATATAATGTTTGAATTTTATATGAAATTGTTAGAGTTTTATTTTCTGAACTGATTATACCATATCACATTCCCACAAACAAAACTGGGGCTCTGTATTTTTAGCAACATTTAGTATTGTTATTTATGCAATGATGGAAAATAGAAGCATAAACTAATGAGAAAATAGTAAGTCATATATTAGTGGGCTTCCCCCATGTCTGGGCAGTAAAGAATCCATCTACAATTCAGGAATTGCAGGAGATGCAGGTTTGATTCCTGGGTCAGGAAGATCTCATGGAGGAGGGCATGGCAACCCACTCCAGAATTCTTGCCTGGAGAATCCCATGGACAGAGGAGTCTGCTGGGCTCTAGTCCATAGGGTCGCAAAGAGTCGGACACAACTGAAGTGACTTAACACGCATGCACACATATTATGTAATATGTAATATGGGAACTAATTCAAAACAGAATACAATTATCACTTAATGGCCCTGCTTATTCATTGTTAAGGTTTGGTAATGATTTTATTCATCTATTTTGCATTTCTAAATCATCTATGGTCTGAAATTTTTGCACCTTGTTTTATGTTCCAGTGTTTCCTAGTTTACAGTCTATGGGAACTTGAAGAGAATTTGAATCCTACCATTGTATGAAAATTGTATAAATCTTAATTATGCTGAATTGATTCACAGTGCTTTTCAGGTCTGCTATATCCTTCTACTTCTCTGTATATTCATTTTATTAATTTTTGACAGTTTGATATTAAAACTCCACCTAAAAATCTTAGTTTATCTACTTAAATAATAATTGTAGTATATAGTGGAACTATAGGTAACTAAAAATCTTAGTTTTTAGTTATCTACTTAAATAATAATTGTAGTACATAATGGAACTACATGTAACCTTGTTCTGCATTTTCCAAGTCTCCTGTAAGTCCGTTATCATGCTTTCATAATTTAAAAAAAAAGTCATTAGGAATTTTAAATCATTTATGGTCATATAATATAAAAGGACTAGAGTATCATGACTGGATTGAAAATAAGCACTTCTTTTGTTTTATCATTCAAAGTTTTCTTTAAATATATAAGATTTTTCTTCTTATTTAAAGATGTTTCATCCCTATATCAGTTGATAAAACAAAAAGACTAGGAAGGTGATCCTCTAGGAACTGTAGATTTTTACTAACATGATGCCAAACAAGTAGAAATTTTCAATTATAGACACAACTCCTCATTAAAAAAGAGTTTAGAATTTGGCAGAACATTTCCCTAGTTTTAATTCATTATCATTATTATTTGTAATGATAATAAGCTCTAGGATAAAAGGATGAATTATGGATATAGAGGACTTATCCTGATGGTATTTCAGAAAGTGGCTACTCCTGTGCAGAAACAAAGATAATTTAAAATTCAGGCAGATGAATGTGGTGGTAGCTTCTAGTAAAGTTAATTATTTTCATTTGAAGATCTTTTTTTGGGAAATACTAACAAAATATCATCTAATAAATAAAGCTATTCTTTTATGCTCAATGAATTATTATTTATTTATTATTAATACAAGAAATAGATGAGTGAATGAAATTCTAAAGAAGTATTTCAGTGTGATCTTGATTGTATAGCAGATGATATTAAAAATGTTTTGAGTTATTTCTATTATCTCAGTTCCTATTTTAAGAAGTTTCCAATCTTTTAATTCTCAAACTCTGTTGTTTCAGTCTTCTTGATGAGATATATATGTGAATGATTTTAGGATATTAAATCACTTTTTCTAATGCCTATTTTTCCTTTCTAATTCGATTTTACTCTTGACGTTGTAAGCATTTGAAATGCTTCTTTGGAACTTTGCTACCTGTCTTTTGAGTTTGTATTTTCAAATATACCATAGTAGTAACTGCTTTTGAAATCTAGTGTTTCCCACTCTTCAACCTACTCATAATTAGAACTAAGTTTGTGTTGATGTCTCATAAAGGTCGAGGTATCAATTAATAAGAGGTTATCAGGCTGTCAGAAAGTCATAGACCTCAGTAGGAAATAGCTAACTCTTGATTAAGAAAATCATGAAAAGTCTCTCATTTTTCTCTGAAGAAAGAAAATTCCCTAAGGCTAGACCCATGAATTTCCAGTGGAATTTGGAATTTGGTGCACATCTCTTTTCCCACTAGGAGAAAATACAAGATGCCAAAGTATAACCATACCATGATTATATTGTAACAGAACTGTGAACTTTAAAACGGCACAGAAAAATTATTTTATATTTCACTTTTTGTTCACATTCATATAAGACTTTGTGTGGGTGATAAATACAGGTTTAAAAAAATATTTCATTTGACTGTAGGGGACTCATGTGGATGAAAAGTCTCACTTCTTTACTAGGGAATAGACTGGGGAAGGGGCACAATTATGAGCCACTTGATTATAAATCAAAATTTTGATGAATAATTTTGAATAAGAGTTGGCCACCTCCATCATCCCCAGTGCTCTTTTCCCTCCTCCCCCCAAGCCTGCCCCCCCACCCCTCTTCTCCACCCCCTCCACCCCGCCCCCTGCCCTGGGCCTTGAAAGCATGGAGTGAGCCTGGAACTGGAGCCCCTGGCCCAGTGCTCATTATGCTTGGCATGACACTATGAACTGGTCCTTGTCTCAAAGTGCTAAAATCCAGAGTAGAGGTTCAGTTAGATAAAAGGATGATTAATGAAAAGAGGAGAAATGAAGACAATGCATATGGACCTACCACGGATTTGAATAACACAGGGAAACCTGTGTTAAAGCCAAGAGTATGAGTTAAAGCTATGGACATAGAGTAACCCTGCAGATAGTGTCTTTCTTTTAATATTATTTTGTAAATTTTCAGTTTGCCAGTATGAGAGAATAATTAAGGAAATTATATTAGCTAAGCACTGCATTTTTAAAGATAAGTTTGGAAGGTGGCTCTGAGGATAGTCCATATTGAATATGGATATACCCAGCATTTCAGAGTAGTTTCAGCAATTACTGGATTGGAAAATAGTGCTAGTAAAATGATTTAATTCCATCTACTTGTTTAAACTGGTTACCTTGCTTTCCTCAAACAGTATGATCTTTTCTTTAATTGTATGGCCTTTCATTAATGCACTGGTGAGGATGATAGAAAACAATCCATTGATGTAATTGCAACTAGCCTGTCATACACAAGCTGAGAAAGGAACAAATCCCACAGCATGGGGTCCATGTTACGCACCTTGACTGGCATTCATATGAGTTCCTTTTCATTGAAAATACGTCAACTCTAATCCTTTTAAGAGTGTAATACACGTGTAAATCTACATTGTGCAAGTGTAAATCTGTTTTCTAAACTCAGTAATTTTTGTTAAAAGTAAACCTTTAGTAGCAATTAGTTTGCTGTTTTTGACGTTGAAAAGAGTGTAGGGATGAAGAATAAGGAAGTACTTAAAAGATAATGATGTCGCAGAACTACTTGATATATTGGATTCTGATCTGTGTTAGTTATCTGTTTCTGCATGAAAAATTACCCCAAGATTTAGCACCTTAAGAAAGCAAACACGTATTATCTCGCAGATTGAGAGTCAGATTAGGAGAGTGGTTTAGCAGTCAGTCTGACAGTAGCTCTGTGGAGATGGCAGGCAAGCTGTTGGCTGAGGTTGTGGTCAGTCAACTCCAAGCTTGCCTGTGGCTGGGGAATTTACTTCCATGCCCATCAGTGACTCACAGGCATCAGTTTCTGTTGGCTGGAGACCTATATTTCTTGCTATTTGGACATTTCTATAGGCTACCTGAGAAAAAAGAAAGAGAGAAGCAGAGAGAAGAGAACTGAAAACGGGGCCCTGATGCCTCAAGCTTTTTGCATTGTAACCACAGAGGTAACATATTATCATGTCTACCATATTCTGTTTATTTGAAATGAGTCACTCAGTCCAGCCCACACTTACATGGAGGGGAATTGCGCTGTCCCTCTTGAAGGCAGAGTGCCAAATCATTTATGGACAGATTGTCAAACTACTACATAGACTTTAGATTTTAAAGGTAGGTATGAATTTTCTCCACGTATTTTACCTATGAGAAACTCAAGGCCCAGTGAAAAGTGACTTGTGCAAAGACACATAATTTGAGATAGAGCCAGTGTCCCCTGACTACCTGGTCTTTGAAAAATATGCGTCTCTATGTGCACAATGCTCTCATCGAGTATTCTCATCAGAGAATATTTAATTTTCTAGGTAACTGATATTTCTTTAAATGACAAAATTGAGTCTAATCATATAAGACAGGTGTATTCTTCTTTCCTGCCTATTCAAAAATACAATATCAACCACAATTCATCAAGATTCACTCATCATGTAACATCATCATTAGGAACATTGTTTGTATCATATGAGTAAACAATGATATAGTCCTGGTGTGTTGTTTTCTCCTGTGTTGATGTTTCAAGACCAGAGTGTCAGTGAGGAGTATGAAGGCAAAAATGTAGTCTGGGACCTGATAAACCATAAGAATTATGACATGTTCCCTGGGGTTAGTAGAATTTCATGGCTGTGTGTTTTTGCAGGGAAGTGACATCAAGAGTGTATTTTAAAATTGTTATTCTGAGAACATATGAAGTAAACTTTGGCAACAATAAGGGTTCGAGCCAAGGAGACCAGTTACGAGTCTGTTCCTGTATTTTAATTAAAATAATGATAATAGTTCTGAACTAACCTAACTAGCAATGGGTCTAACAGAAGTGGATTATTTTTAGAGACAGTAGGGAGACACATTTAACAGGATTTAGTGATCCATTTAGTGAAAGAGGGAAAGGATTCCTTCAAATTCCTATCTTGGACAATTGATTGAAAGGAGGTTTTATTCATTAAGCTAAGGAATTAGAAGAGAGGCATATTTTTAGATGAAAATATCCTACTACTGAAAAGTGATAAAATACAAAGTACTTACTTGCTTACTTTACCAGTGAGACAATGAAAAATAAACAAATGCTGTTTTCACAGTTAGATGAGCTGCACAACCAACATTGGTTTTTCTTTGGTCTTACGTTGAAAATAATATTCTGTAGTTGGAAATATTTGAATACTGAATACAATTACAGGCTTGGTTGGATACGTGTGCGTTCCCCCTCCTCGGGCTGACAGTTTTTGTCTGTGCTGACTGAGACAATTTAGAGGGATGGACTGAATTATTTTCCTATCCACCACTTCTATTTATACAGAAATTACACTTGACTGTAGTGACACTAATCACGGCAGAACTGATCAAATTCAGCTCCCCTGCTGACGAAGTCAGCCAATAAGCCATTCATGACTGACAAGTGTTCTTGCTTTCCTTTGCATTCCCCTCCCCTCCCCCGACTCTTAAACATATTGGAATTTTATGAGCCACCTTCCTTTATGCTCCCACATCTGTGTCCGTTCAGAGGAAATGCCAGGGAGGGTTTGTTTGAGCCAGAGAAACAGCTTACATTTAGCTCTTGCCACACTTTCCTTGTCCCACTGCATAAATGCAAGGTCCAGGAGAGCTTGGACCTGGATTCTTAACTGTGTGTATTGTAGACACTTGTGCTAGTCTCATGAAGCCTGGGATCTCTGTTCAGAATATTAATGCTAAATGCATCAAAGAAAATATGTAGGGTTACAAAGCAAACCAGTTATATTGAAACAGTTATCAAAATAGTATTTTAAATACTCCTGATATAGTTTTATATGTACACAAACACACACACATACATATGTATATATACTCATTTCATATTTCATTAAATTAAGAGCTGTAGCCATGAGTCTAATAATTGATATAATTTGAGTAGCAATTAATGGCAGTGGTACTTTGAGATACCTATAACAACTGCATTATCCTAGGGCAATATCTCTGATTTTTACTAATGACAACTAACAGACACTTTATTTTTTGTTTTATTTTCTCATTTATTTTTATTAGTTGGAGGCTAATTACTTTACAATATTGTAGTGGTTTTTGTCATACATTGACATGAATCAGCCATGGATTTACATGTATTCCCCATCCCGATCCCCCCTCCCACCTCCCTCTCCACCCGATTCCTCTGGGTCTTCCCAGTGCACCAGGCCCGAGCACTTGTCTCATGCATCCAACCTGGGCTGGTGATCTGTTTCACGCTAGATAATATACGTGTTTCCATGCTGTTCTCTCAAAACATCCCACCCTCGCCTTCTCCCACAGAGTCCAAAAGTCCTAACAGACACTTTAAACCACTGTGATTTGTTGACTGCATTAGTAATAGAAGGGAATATTACAATTCAATGAAAATTAAGGAGCATTTTTTTCCACCACAAGTGCATAGACCCCTGAATTCTGTGGCTACCAGTTTAAAACCTCTGGGCTGGGACAGTGCTTCTCAAGTTTTAATGTGTGTGACAATATCTGGAGAACTTGTTAAAACACAGAGTGATGGCCCCTTCCCAGGAGATGTTGACTTAGAATGTCTGGTGTGGGG
This sequence comes from Cervus elaphus, assembly GCF_910594005.1. Lineage (NCBI taxonomy): Eukaryota > Metazoa > Chordata > Mammalia > Artiodactyla > Cervidae > Cervus > Cervus elaphus. The sequence continues at coordinate 34,394,448 of NC_057822.1, forward strand.
ACCAAGAATATATATTTTAAACATGTATTCAATGTGATTTTCACATATCAGTTTCCAGAATTATCTTTTGAGAAATAAAAGCTAAAGATAAGATTTACAAAGGCATTGGGATGGGATATAACTATTGGTAGGTCATTATCCTGTGTCAATATTCCAGCTTTTGTATCTTTTCTATAATAATAATTATTATTTGCTATTATTATGAAGTTGTTATATAGACAAATTTTATAAAGAATGTTTAGGATATGTATAGAATATATCTAAATTATTATATAAAAATAATTATAATTTGCTGCTTCATAATTATTCTCTCAATACTATGATTTTTTTAAAAGACGATCCTTAGGATATCTAACAAAATATCACTAAAGCATAGCGAGAGGTAATAATCATAAATGCAATGCAGTGTAGTCCTGTGACATTGAAATGATTCCAGTAATTTTACAGTACATTTGAACTGCAGCACCGTTCATCCGCTGAGTTTCCATTAACTTTGCTTAAAATCTCTCTGTCCACAAAGAAGCACAAGTGTCAAGTTTCTCCTTCATGCTCAGAGAACTGGCTTGAATCACAATGCTGCAGAAGATAATTGTTATTAATTAAAACATTCCTATCAGGCTGTGTTTTGTTTTAATGCATATTGAACATGTTCATAACCTCTGCTGCCTCCATTATTGGAAAAGAAAAATAAGAGAGTACTGTTCTTTGACTCTCCTCATCTCTCCTGGGGTTTCCCTAGTGTCATTGAACAGTGATTTTGATTGGATAATACCTTAAAAAAAAAAAGTAGGGACACAATATTATAGCACATTGCAGAACAGGCTCATTATTGTCAAATTAGATTCACTGACCTTCACTGCCATTTACCAGGAAGAGACAGGCAGCATATCAAGGAGAGTTTGCAGTGAGTAAATCCGCAATAAGTGCCACTCAACTGTAACTAGTACCCTTTTGCTATTTTTAACTTGTAGGCTTTTTAACTTATAGAGTATTAATGCACAGGCTTAAGTTAGTAATATATACAAAAGTCTATGCATGTACATTTTTATATCTGAAGAAAATTTTATTTTAAGAGATACCTCTCCAACACTCCACCCACCAACCCAACCCCCCAACACATATACACAAGCAATACTTGTAAGTTAAATTTACAGCTGCTTTAATTTGTATAAGAAATCAATGACTTCCATATACATTCAAAAAGGGCTGGCATTGTGAAAGATTGTGGTTCAGTTAAAGCAAAATCCTTTAAGCCTTGCAAATAAGTTTCCTCCCATTCTATTTTGAAGTTATTTCCTTTTAAGTCAGTGTTATTACAGAAGATAATACCCCTGTTAGATTTGCCTTTGTTGAAGGAATTCATTCATTCATTCACATGTCAGATATTTTTCTGGGACTAATAAATATCAGACACTATTCGAGACATATGTTCTAGTAAGATTCTTTTCTAGATTTGCATAGGGGAGAGGACATATACTAGATATTATGTTAAACATTTAAAGGAACAGATCATTATTGATTCTTGAATGTTAAATTACTGTCTTTACAAATGAATCATTCTCTACATATGCTTAACTTCTTGAATTAAAGTTAATAGTTAACAGTTTTGTAATCTACCTAATTTTGCTGGGACAACATAATTTATTCCACTTTTACTTTCCTCTTTTTTATAATCTTTTTATTATGTCAACTTGGAGAAGAGAAAATCTGTTACTCTCTTCTAGAACATGAAGTATCTATTATTTTTCTTTCTTTTCTCAGTTATTTTATTTTTATGGTGATTCTACAAGGTTTACTTTATGGCAGTATTGTTGTTACCCCAATGGTTCTATCCAGGAGAAGACTAAAGAAAGGTGTTGAAGGTTAGCTTCCTATATTTATTTTTTATTATTATCCATCAGAGGGCAGACAGAATGAAAACCACGATCACAGAAAACTAATTAGTTTGAACTAATCAAACTGATCACATGTATCACAGCCTTGTCTAAATCAATGAAACTATAAGGCATGCCACGTGTGGCCATCCAAGACAAATGGGTCATGGTGGAGAATTCTTACAAAATGTGGTCCACTGGAGAAGGGAATGGCAAACCACTTCAGTTTTCTTTCCTTGAGAACCTCATGAACTGGATAAAAAGACAAAAAGATATGACACTGAAAGATGAACTCCCCAGGTCGGTAGGTGCCCAATATGCTACTGGAGAAGAGTGGAGAAATAGCTCCAGAAGGAATGAAGAGACCAAGCCAAAGCAAAAACAATGCCCACATTGTAGATGTGACTGGTGATGAAAATAAAGTCCAATGCTGTAAAGAACAGCATTGTATAGAAACCTGGAATGTTAGGTCTATGAATCAAGGTAAATTGGAAGTGGTCACACAGGAGATGGAAAGAGTGAGCATCTTCATTTTAGGAATCAGTGAACTAAAATGGACCGGAATGGGTGAATTTAGTTCAAATGACCATTATATACACTACTGTGGGCAAGAATCCCTTAGAAGAAACGGAGTAGCTCTCATAGTCAACAAAAGATAAAAAATGCAGTACTTGGGTGTAATCTCAAAAATGACACAATGATCTCTGTTCATTTCCAAGGCAAACTATTCAGTGTCAAACAGTAATCCACCTCTATGCCCCAACCACTCATGCCAAAGAAACTGAAGCTGAATGGTTCTACAATGATCTATAAGACATTCTAGTACTAACACCAAAAAGAGCTGTCCTTTTCATGTCCATTCCATCATTTGGAATGCCAAAGTAGGAAGTCAAGAGATACTGGAGTAACAGGAAAATTTGACCTTGGAGTACAAAATGAAGCAAAGAAAAGGCTAACAGAGTTCTGCCCAGAGAACACACTGGTCATAGCAAACACCCTCTTCCAACAACACAAGAGAAGACTCTACACATGGACATCGCCAGATGGTAAGTACCAAATAGATTGATTATCTTTTGTACCTTTAGATAGAGAAGCTCTATAAAGTGAACAAAAACAAGACCAGGAGCTGACTGTGGCTCAGATCATGAGCTCCTTATTGCAAAACTCAGGCTTGAGTTGAAGAAAGTTGGGAAAACCACAAGACCATTCAGGTATGACATAAAGCCAGTCCCTTATGATTATACAGTGGAAGTGACAAATAGATTCAAGGGATTATATCTGATAGAGTGCCTGAAGAAATATGGACGGAAGTTCGTGACATTGTACAGGAGACAGTGATCAAGACCATCCCCAAGAAAAAGAAATGCAAAAAGGCAAAATGGTTGTCTGAGGAGGGCTTACAAATAGCTGAGAAAAGAAGAGAAGCAAAAGGCGAAAGCGAAAAGGAAAGACATACCCATCTGTATACAGAGTTCAAAAGAATAGCAAGGAGAGATAAGAAAGCCTTCCTCAGTGATCAATGCAAGGAAATAGAGGAAAACAATAGAATGGGAAAGATGAGAGGTTTCTTCAAGAAAATTAGAGATACCAAGGGAATATTTCATGCAATGATGGGCACAAAAAGGCAGAAATGGTATGGACCTAAAGGAAGCAGAAAACATTAAGAAGAGGTGGCAAGAATACATAGAAGAACTATACAAAAAATCCTATGACCCAGATACTCATTATGGTGTGATCACTCACCTAGAACCAGACATCCTGGAATGTGAAGTCAAGTGGGCCTTGGGAAGCATCACTATGAACAAAGCTAGTGGAGGTTATAGAATTCCAGTTGATCTATTTCAAATCCTAAAAGATGATGCTGTGAAAGTACTGCATTCAATATGCCAGCAAATTTGGAAAATTCAGCAGTGGCCACAGGACTGGAAAATATCAGTTTTCATTCCAATCCTGAAGAAAGGCAATGCCAAAGAATGTTCAAACTACTGCCCAATTGCACTCATCTCACATAGTAGCAAAGTAATACTCAAAATTCTCAAAGTAAGACTTCAACAGTATGTGCTCCAAGAATTACCAGATGCTCAATTTGGATTTACAAAAGGCTAAGGAACCAGAAATTAAATTGCCAACATCCGTTGCTGCTAAGTCACTTCAGTTGTGTCCAACTCTGTGTGACCCCATAGATGGCAGCCCACCAGGCTCCCCCATCCCTGGGATTCTCCAAGCAAGAACACTGGAGTGGGTTTCCATTTCCTTCTCCAATGCATGAAAGTGAAAAGTGAAAGTGAAGTTGCTCTGTCGTGTCCGACTCTTTGTGACCCCATGGACTGCAGCCTACCAGGCTCCTCCGTCCATGGGATTTTCCAGGCAAGAGTGCTGGAGTGGGGTGCCATTGCCTTCTCTGGCCAACATCCGTTAGATCATCGAAAAAGCAAGTGAGTTCCAGAAAAACATCTACTTCTGCTTCATTGACTATGCTAATGCCTCTGACTATGTAGATCACAGAAAACTGTGGAAAATTCTTTAAGAGATGGGAATACCAGACCACATTACCTGCCTCCTGAGAAATCTGTATGCAGATCAAGAAGCAACAGTTAGAAGCAGAAATGAAACATCAGACTGGTTACAAATTGAGAAAGGAGTACATCAAGGTTGTATATTGTCACCTTGCTTATTAAACTTATATGCAGAGTACATCATGAGAAATGCTGGAGTGAAAAGCACAAGCTGGAATCAAGATTGCTGGGAGAAATATCAATAACCTCAGATATGCAGATGATACCACCCTTATGGCAGAAAGTGAAGAAGAACTCTTGATGACAGTGAAAGAGAAGAGTGAAAAAGCTGGCTTAAAACTCAGCATTCAAAAAAAGAAGATCATAGCATTTGTTCCCATTGCTTCATGGCAAATAGATGGGGCAACAATGGAAATTATCATAGACTTTATTGTTTTGGGATCCAAAATCACTGCAGATGGTGACTGCAGCCATGAAATTAAAAGATGCTTCCTCCATGAAAGAAAAGCTGTGACCACCCTAGACAGCATATTAAAAAGGAGACACATTACTTTGCCGATAAAGGTTCATATAGTCAAAACTATGGTTTTTCCAGTATTCATGTATAGATGCGAATGTTGGACCGTAAAGAAGGCTGAGCACCAAAGAATTGAGGGTTTTGAACTGTGGTGTTGGGGAAGACTCTTGTGAGTCCCTTGTACTGCAGGGAGATCAAACCAGTCCATCCTAAAGGAAATCAGCCCTGAATATTCATTGGAAGGACTGATGTTGAAGCTGAAACTCCAATACTTTGGTCACCTGATGCGAAGAACTGACTCATTGGGAAAGACCCTGATGCTGGGAATGATTGAAGGCAGGAGGAGAAGGGGAGGACAGACGATGAGATGGTTGGATGGCATCACTGACTGAATGTACATGAGTTTGAGCAAGCGCCAGGAGCTGGTGATGGACGGAAGCCTGGCGTGCTGCAGTCCATGGGGTCACAAAGAGTCAGACAGGCCTGAGTGACTGAACTGATGTGATCCTGAAAGTACCTGCAAATAAAAAATTCCCAGTTTTAGAGATTTCTTTGATCAACTCTCTACCTCTGTGTTGTGTAACTAATATAATATTTCTCATATTTTTTAAAGAATTAAAAATATGGGTTTATGAAACAATTATTAGATTGGCTTTATTTTTCTTACTTCTCAGCTCTATCAGGCTATGTACATTTGAGAGTTACTGTAGTCTCAATTGACTCTGTCCATCCAGATGACTTAGAGGCTGCTAAAAACACGAATCCCGCAATTTTTTTAAGATCCAGTGAATCACGGTCTTTTCAATACCCATTCTAGGTTACACTTCAGGGTACTGGTTTTGAGAACCACCTTGGAGGTTACACAAAATCCTCAACATCCTTTACTCATAGTACAGTTTCTTTATAAAGAGTTTGGCTTTCATATCTCACTACTTGTCATACTGTGAGGATTTATTAAATATTTATTGCATAAATGCATGTGAATGTATGAATGACACAAAATATGCCGACAACACTCAGCAGTAATGTGATCTATACAAGTTATTTGAGCTAGTTACCACACCTGAAAAATGGGAATAATAATAGTATTTGTCTGCTTTGAGTTGTTTGATTAAGTGGAATATTTCCTGTAAAATTCTCGGCAATAATCTGGACAACTATAAGAATTCAATAGATATTACTTACTGTTATTACTAAAAAGTCATTTTGACTTATTTTCTTTATCAGTAAAATGCATAGATTAATATCTGTGTATCTTACTTTGTAGGAAAATCGCAAGGTTTCATGTATGACAATCGGAGTGATAATGCTTTATGAATTGAACCACAAAAATTATGGTATTTGTAAAAAAGAGATGCAAACTGTGTGTGATATAATTTATACACATATTCATGTGCATAAACTATAACATTTGAATTTAAAAGGAATACAAAATAAATGTATTGTTGGCTCTACAGGATTTATGATACTCTGAATCAGAAATTGTTTGTGTCCTACTTCTTCACAGATTCTGTGCCTTTCAAAGAGCATGACTTTTATTGAAGGTCAGTAAGTAGCCACTGAAGGATGTTTCTAGGAGTTCTGCTTGGCAAGCTTGTAGGAGGCCTTTGTCCTTCTGGGAGTGTCTGTTCTCTCTCATCTTGGGAAGCAGGCACCCTCAGCTTTTGGCAAATGGAGTTGTGACACTGGGAATCTAATATGGGCTTCATGTACAGGGAACCCAAGAAAGTGGGGGTGGGGAATGGATATTTGACTTTTGCCATGATTTATTTTTAAAAAAGAAACAAATGAGTTTTAAGATTTTCAGTAGACTGCTCAATTAGTTAACATTTTCCACAGTAATGCTGCATAACAAACAATTTCAAACTTAGTGGCTTGAAATAAAACTTTCATTCTCAATCATATGTCCCTGGATTAGCTGATCTAGTCAGAGCCTGGTTTCAAGTTGTAGGTTTCCCACAAGTGTTGTCATCCACACTGAGAGCTATTCTTCCCATAAGGATGTTAGAAGCAAAATATGAGGACCATGGAACATGCAGTGCCTCTTTTTTTTTTAATCTATTTTTTAATTGGAAGAAATTTGCTTTACAGTGTTATATTGGCTTCTACTGTACAACAACAAAAGTTAGACTCTTAATGCTCCGGCTTAGAATTTACATACTCTTTTACTGTCGGTGTTTTTTCTCTTGGTCAGGTTCTGTCTGAGGCCAAACCCAGTATCTCTTGGGCCAAAAAGTTCACTCTACCTGTAGGGAGTTGTTATTGGTTAGTCACTAAGTCATGTCCAACTCTTTTGTGACCCCATGGACTGTAGCCCACCAGGTTCCTTTGTCCGTGGGATTTCCCAGGCAAGACTATTGGAGTCGGTAGCCATTTCTTTCTCCAGGGGATCTTCCCACCTAGGGATTGAGTCCAGGTCTCCTGCATTGGCAGGCAGATTTTTTACCACTGAACCACCAGGGAAGTCCCACCTCTAGTGAGAGGCAGTGCAGTCACTTAACAAAGGGCATGAGTCAGTCTACCACCCACCCGAGGAAGGAGCAAGAGACAGCTGGTGGTCAGGAGGGAGGGATTGGGGACAAAAATGCGAGCCTCAATAGCCTAGTTACCAGGACAAGAAGAGTCAGCAATTTGGGAGTGGGAAGTGTGGAATGCAGTTGTTTGAGCTGTGCTTTCTTCACTCTGCTCCAGAGCAGACACAGTGTGTGACTTTAAAACCTGCGGGATTACCTGCAGGAAGGATAGAGACTACAAATACTACATTTGTTTTATGTTTTGGGGAGGCCCAAAAGCCTAAAGAAAAGAAGATGAGGTTCCTAACATTCCTGTTAGGATGTTAAAATCTCCCTTTTAAGGGTTGCTTTTTGCCAAGTGGACAGTCAAGTGAATTTAAAGAAAAATACACTTGGTTAAAAAAAAAAAATACACTTGGTAATAATATATGTATTTATTATGACTAGTAGGAAATGATGGAGAAGGCAATGGCACCCCACTCCAGTACTCTTGCCTGGAGAATCCCGTGGACAGAGGAGCCTGGTAGACTACAGTCCATGGGGTCGAGAAGAGTTGGACATGACTGAGCAACTTCACTTTCACTTTTCACTTTCATTCATTGGAGAAGGAAGTGGCAACCCACTCCAGTATCCTTGCCTGGAGAATCCCAGGGACGGAGGAGCCTGGTGGGCTGCCGTCTATGGGGTCGCACAGAGTCAGACACGACTGAAGCGACTTAGCAGCAGCAGCAGCAGCAGCAGTAGGGACTGAAGTTGTCAAATACAGCATATTTATAGAGTTAAGATATTCAGGGGTGAAAAAAATTAAAATTATTCTTGGTTTGGGATAAATGGTAATTAAGAAGCTACCAGATGTGAGATAAAAACTTAGTTAATAGGTGCATCTCCCCAAAATACTTACCTAATGAAAAGATAGCTGTTTTCTGTAGTTCTTACTTTTATGGAGACTAAAAAAAAATGTTCATCGATGTCTATTTTCACAAAGTGGTGGAATATGTTGAAACATGTCATTGTTTATTTCCTTTTTCAAATCAATCTGTGCATTTTTCACACAGGGTACTTTCTTCCACAAATTCTAACTTGCCAGGTAACTCTGACTTTGAAAATATATTTGTGTACACACATACACTTACATATATATTACATGTGGAAGGTGGACAGTTCAGTTCAGTCACTCAGTCGTGTCCAACTCCTTGCTATCCCATGGACTGCATTATGCCAGGCTCCCTGTCCATCACCAAATCCCGGAGCTTACTAAAACTCATGTCTATTGAGTTGGTGATGCCATCCAACCATCTCATCCTCTATCATCCACTTATCCTCCTGCCTTCAATCTTTCCCAGCATTGTTTCCAATGAGTCAGTTCTTCACATCAGGTGGCCAAAGAATTGGAGTTTCAGCTTCTGCATCAGTCCTTCCAATGAATATTCAGGACTGATATCCTTTAGGACGGACCGGTTGGATCTTCTTGCTGTCCAAGGGCCTCTCAAGAAGTCTTCTCCAACACCACAGTTCAAAAGCATCAATTCTTCTGCAGTCAGCCTTCTTCACAGTCCAACTCTCACATCCCATACATGACTACTGGAAAAACCATAGCTTTGATTAGATGGACCTTTGTTGGCAAAGTAATTTGTCTGCTTTTTAATATTCTGTCTAGGTTAGTCATCGCTTTTCTTCCAAGGAGCAAGCGTCTTTTAATTTCATGGCTGCAGTCACCATCTGCAGTGATTTCGGAGCCCCCAAAAATAAAGTCTGTCACTGTTTCCACTGTTGCCCCATCTATTTGCCATGAAGTGATGGGACTGGGTGCCATGATCTTAGTTTTCTGAATGTTCAGTTATAAGCCAGGTTTTTCACTCTGCTGTTTCACTTTCATCAAGAGACTTTATTTCCTCACTTTCTGCCATAAGGGTGGTGTCATATACATATCTGAGGTTATTGATATTTCTCCCCACAATCTTGATTCCAACTTGTGCTTCATCCAGCCCAGACTTTTGCATGATGTACTCTGCATATAATTTAAATAAGCAGGGTGACAATATACAGCCTTGATGTACTCCTTTCCCAACTTGGAACAAGTTCATTGTTTTAGGTCCAGTTCTAACTGTTGCTTGTTGACCTGCATACAGATTTCTCAGGAGGCAGGTAAGGTGGTCTGGTATTCCCATCTCTTTAAGAATTTTCCACAGTTTGTTGTGACCCACAGAGTCAAAGACTTTGGTATAGTCAATAAAGCAGAAATAGATAATGTTTTTCTGGAACTCTCTTACTTTTTCAGTGATACAGTGGATGTTGGCAGTTTGATCTCTGGTTCCTCTGCCTTTTATAAATCCAGCTTGAACATCTGGAATTTCACAGTTTACATACTATTGAAGCCTAGCTTGGAGAATTTTGAGCATTACTTTGCTAGTATGTGAGATGTGTACAATTGTGTGGTAGTTTGAGCATTCTTTGGCATTGCCTTTCTTTGGGATTGGAATGAAAACTGACCTTTTACAGTCCTGTGGCCACTGCTGAGTTTTCCAAATTTGCTGGCATATTGAGTGCAGCACTTTCACAGCATCATCTTTCAGGATTTGAAATAGCTCAACTGGAATTCTGTCACCTACACTAGCTTTGTTCATAGTGATACTTCCTAAGGCCCAGTTAACTTCACATTCCAGGATGTCTGGCTCTAGTTGAGTGATCAAACCATCGTAGTTATCTGAAAGTGAGAAATAGATTCAAGGGATTAGATCTGATAGAGTGCCTTATGAATTATGGATGGAGGTTCATGACATTGTACACGAGGCAGTGATCAAGACCATCCCCAAGAAAAAGAAATGCAAAAGGCAAAATGGTTGTCTGAGGAGCCCTTATAAATAGCTGAGAAAAGAAGAGAATCTAAAGGCAAAGGAGAAAAGGAAAGTTAAACCCATCTGAAAGCAGAATTCCAAAGAAAAGCAAGGAGAGATAAGAAAGCTTCCTTCAGTGACAATGCAAAGAAATAGAGGAAAACAGTAGAATGGGAGAGACTGGAGATCTCTTCAAGAAAATTAGACTTACCAAGGGAACATTTCATGCAAAGATGGGCACAATGAAGGACAGAAATGGTATGGACCTAGCAGAAGTAGAAGATATTAAGAAAAGGTGGCAAGAATACACAGATGAACTGCACAAAAAAAGATCTTCATGATCCAGATAGCTATGATGGAAAGTGGACAATGGAGCTCATTTATTCTGTTGAGTTTAAAATATATCATTGTTCTTGAAACACACCTTTCACTACAACTAATCATAATGTGGCATTTAATGTGCTCAGTGGACGTCAAGAACTATAACAACAGATTTTACTTTTTAAAAATAATTTGACCATTATCTGAGACTTGAAGATTGGGTAAAAAGTTAGTTTAATGAAGAAAGGGTAGAGGTAAAAGTGCCCCTGCAGTGAGAGGAGTGTAAATGCCTGAAGGTGAGAGAAACTGGGAGAAGTTCAGGATGTTAGGAGTGAATAGTGCTAACGGGGTGTGGGTGGAATTGGGGGTAGGTGATACTAAGTCCTAAGACTGGTCAGGTGAAGGAGGGGCCAGATGATGCATGGTCTTGAAAGACTTTCATTACCAAAGCTCAGGGAAACTATTGGCATCTTTTAAGTATGAGCGGCTGCATGGTAAGATTTATTTTATTTTTTAAATATTTTTTTAAAAGTCTCATAGCAGCATGCAAAATGCATTGGATGAACTCTGTTTAGATGAATACCATAGCAATCTGGACAATAGATTACAGGGATATAGACTAAGGCAGTACTAGTCAGGTTGCCGAGAAATGAGGACAATAAAAGGTATTTTAGATATTGAATCATGGCGACTTGTTAATGTATGTGCTCTGAGGCAAGGGAAAATGCTGAGTGGAAAATAATTCAGCATTCAGTCCAGAATAGTAAAGCGCTATTGGTGGTCATTCACTGAATGAAGAATCATAAGAGGAAGAGAATCTCATTTTGAAAAAGGGACAGTTTCAGCTTTGGACCTTCTGGTTTTGAAGTGTCTTGAGACATCCAGATGGAAATATGCATGAGGCAGCTGGATGTATGGGTGAAAAGAGTGGTCTGGGCTAAAGATAGAAATATGGGCACCTGCAGTATACAGATAATAATGAAGCCTATGAGAATGGAAGAGACTGTTCATGGAGAAAATAGAGAGAATGCAGAATAAGAGAAAAGGATCTAAGTTTCACAGGAAACTATTTAAATAGCAGACAAAGAAAGAGTTAGTTGCAAAGAAGACTGACAGGAAAGTCCAAAGAGAAAGAAGGAAACGAGAGTGAACAGATGAGGGCATTAGAAAGCAATACTTTGTGTAAACCTGGTCATCGACAGCTACCAATTATCTGAATCCTAGGATGTGCTAGATACTGTTTATGCCAACTATATGAATTATTTTATTGAATCATCATAGTATTCTAGACTATATTATTATTAACTCCCTGTTATAGAGGAAACTAAACCAGAGTAATTAATCCAAAGTCACAAATATAAGAGATCATGGAACAAAATTTGATTCTGGAGCCAGAGCTCTTACTATGTTTTACAAAACTTGAGAATTTGGAATAGACCTAGGTGTTCAAAAATCAACATAATCATATAATCGATTAAAAGCTTTATTAATATGAGCAAATATTTGTGATATAATTTTAATTAAAATTCATGCTACAAAGAGTTTTATAAAATAAGAGTTCCCATTTAGATATATCTGAATGAAATGACCAAGATCACTTATAATAAGAGTGGTCCTTGGGGCTTGCAAAATTAGTAACACTAATATTCCTAAGAAATGTTAATAGTACCTGATTTCAGATGGTGTGAATGATTCTTAAGTGTACCACTTTATAATCCCTAAATTTTCTAAAATTGATATTTTTATTTTTATAATTAAAAAATTAAATGCAATTTTAAAATGCCCACCTAATTAAGCTGCTGAGATAGTTAAATGAGGTGGTATGCATGGAGTGTATTCCAAGTTTGTGCACCTGTTAGATGTTGACTCCATTGACATTGCTGGTTCCATAGCACACTGTTATATTATGGACTTTAAAAATGCATAAAAGTATCTCAAGGAAATGTTTGGAAGCAGAACATAGAGCAATTACAGATTGTCATATGCCAACAATACTTTTAAAAAATTCACAGAAAATTTAATCAGGATATTAGAATAAAATACGTATGTTAAATAAATATGCTTTCTACTCTGAACCCATATATCTTGTCATTCTGGAAACAAATGCAAATTAGAAAGCTTAAAAATGTTGAATAAAATATTTCATTTTCTTTCATACTTGATAGATGAAATATTGATCTTATTTAATCTGGACTTGATTGTGGTAACCTTCCGTAACGTGGGTACCAACTTATGGCCCCAATATTTATTTCAGGTGGGGAAGGTTAGGGTTATGGTCAATATTACTGTCATTACTTTTTAAGTGGCTGAGACAGCCATTCTTCCTGAACAGCCCCGCTATGAAGGCCAAGCATGCGTGAATAAAGTTTAGTGCCATAATCAAATAAAACTTACACTGAAGGTTATCACACGTGAATTTAATGACATGCATAATTGTTATTCTACTGCATGATAATTAGGCATGAATGTAAGCAGCTCATGTAAATGATGGTAATTTGTACGAGTTTAGCAGAGCCGAACCCAGCACAAGCAGAATGAGTCTAGCAAAATAGAGGATACTCTCAGAGAGGAATGGCGGGAATCTGCGGTCATCAGTAGAGTCTCAAAATGAGCTGCTCTTAGAGGAAGGAAGGTAGACAGAGAAGGATTGAGGAAGAAAAAGTGAAAGTGTGGAAGAGGAGAAGGTAGTTGTTACTGGTTGTTATGGGTGGAATTGTGTCCTGCTAGCAAGATACATATGTGTGCTCAGTCACTCAGTCATGTCCAACTCTTTGTGATCCGGTGGGCTCTATCCCACCAGGCTCTTCTGTCCATGGAATTTTCCAAGCAAGAATACTGGAGTGGGTTGCCATTTCCTTCTCTAGGGGATCTTCTCGACCCAGGGAATGGCCGTGTTTCTCTTGTGTTGCCTGCATAGGCAGGCAATTTTTTTTACCACTTGTGCCACCTGGGAAACCTATATACATAAGATATATCGAAGTCCTAATACCTAGTACCTCTGAATGTGACCTTATTTGGAAATAAGCTATTATGAATGTATTAAGTTAAAATAAGGCCGTACTGGACAAATCGACTCCTAATCCCACCTCAGCAGTGTCCTTATAAGAAGATAATCATGTAAAGACAGTGACTCAGGAACACCATGTGAAGATAGAGGTGGAAAGTAGAATTATGCAGCCACAGCCAAGGGATGCCTAGGGCAAAAAGCGAGACTAGTCAAGGAACGATCTTTTCACACATCCTTAGGGTGTGGCCCTGCCAACAACTTGATTTTGAAATTCTAGCTTCCAGAACTGAGAGGATCAGTTTCTGTTTTTCTAAGCCACTCAGTTTGAGGTGCTTGATTACAATAGCACTCGGAAACTAATTCACTAGTTTTTCAAGTTCCATCTCCAACTCTGATTCAGGGCAGTTTTGGGTATTTGATACAGAAACATGTATTAGTAGAGGGCTTTCTGCTTGTCCAGTACTTCTTTAGCTAGTGAAGGAAACATTACTGAACAAGATACACGCAGTCTCTGTTCTGCAGGCACTTACTGTCTATGACTTTGTTCCTGTTTCCATGGTTCTTCATACTGTACTGAAACTGTTGTCAAACTGTATTGGAACAATTTGTTGCCATGTCTGTCTCCCCAACAAAATAGTGAAATATTAAGGACAGAGGCATAATAAGTGATCAAAAATGAATTCTTAGGGAATGAAAAAAAGAGAGAGAGTGAATGAATGAATTTCTTTTGAGGGTAAAAGAAAACAGGCATTTTATTGTTTAAAGATGAAATGGGTAATACATGGGGGTATGTGTGTGTGTCTATGCATACATGTTTTATTATTTTTAATATAAAAACATGTTTTATTTATTTAAATATAAGAACATCTTGGTATCTCTGAACATTGCAAATAGGACTTGTGAAACACCTTCAGAGGCATATACTATTGTGCTGCTGTTTCTGTCTTCCTATAAGTTAGCAAAATATTTTCCCCCTTTGGCAATGTTGTAGATTTTGTTGTATTCAAATATTATTGTATTTTATAAGTCATCTATTTTCATGTAAAATTTATAATACCTTTTAACTTTTTATGACCCATTTCATTTTATGAATCCTAAAAAAAACCCAAATATTTTTAAAAGAAAAATAGTTCATGTAATAAGCCTGATAGTTTAAAATTTCAGTGTGAAGGTATGTGAATATGATACTTCAGGTAGCTCATAGTGGCTTTACCAACAGGCTTTCCAGGTGGCGCAGCAGTAACGCATTCAATGCAGGAGACACAGGTTCTTCAGTTGAATATGGGTTCAATCACTTGGTCAGGAAGATACCCTGGAGGAGGAAATGCAACTCATTCCAATATTCTTGCCTGGAGAATCCCATGGACAGATGAGCTTGGTGGGCTATGGTCCATAGGGTTGCAAAGAGTCAGACATGACTGAAGTGACTTAGTACATGGCACAATTTTCTGTATCCTTAAGTCAAAAGAATGTTCTTTGGGAATTGTGCTGCCCCCTGGTGATGCACAAAGTAATACAATAGAACCTTTAAATGAGTTTAGTACTATATATTTTTCATTAATAAAAGCAAATTCCTATACCAAGTCTACAAAAAAAGATGTAATTCAATAAACAAGAAGAAGAAAGACAGACTGAGTAGGTTTAAAATGCCATCTTCTAACTATTGCAAGCGTGAAGGGACTTTATGTCACTGTACTTTAGGGAGTCAGTTTTTCCAATTGAGGGTTACTGGTGAGCTTCAAACAGATGAAAGCAAAACCAAAGTTTACAACATTTTTCAAACTAACCTAATTTTTAGTGGATGCAGTTTGTTTCTGAGAAGTTTTATACCCTAAAGGAGATTTTCTATACATAATCCCCAATTTATTTCAGTCTGCTTGAGAAGATGCTTCTTTTGTTTCTTAGACATTTACAAAGAGATTTTTAGAGTTGTGCAGTATGGTATTTAGAGACTAGTTTGTGGATTCTTCATTCTTTTAATCTCTGAACTTCATTCTTTGAGTTTTATCCTTTGTGCTTTAGGAATAATAGTTCTCATTTGATGCCCCATAGTTGAGGGCCTCTGAAAGGCTCCCTGGATGATTTTAAATATAGAATTTTACAACTGGCAGTGACCTTAAAGATCATTTTATCTAACTTTTAAATGATGCCAGATCATCTAATTTCACATATTGTATTATGGAGAAATCCAATTATTTCACAATTATAATTGTGTTTTAAAACTGTGCAAACAACCACAGGGCATCTTTGTATCAACTAATTTTCCCCCCAGATATCCCCTCCCTTTATCCTGTTCCCATATCAGTTTCATTTTATTTTAACCACTATCTTCTTGATTAGGGATCCTCAGGATTTGAGGAAGAATTGGATTGGAGAAGGAAATTCTGGCAAGATTCTGTGGCTGCATTTCCGAATCCGTTTGAGAAAGGAAACCCTGGGGAAGAATACAGACTTCACTGCACACATAGAATTGGTGTTTGTGCAGTGTTAATTAAAAAAAACATTAAATAGAGTGAATGCTTGCAGTAGTTAGGGACCTCTCTGCAAAATGCCCCCTAGCTGTTCAGAGGTAAAGAATGCAGGGGATACTTGAGAAGTTGAAGTGTTGCTCATGTTGCTATGTAATTTCACAGCTTCTGAGCCAACACAGCGCTTTATTCAAGTTAAAGTCCCCGGGCAACACTTGGCCCTCAAGTGTGCTGACTTTTCAAAAAGAAGAAGTAATAGTACATATTTTCAAATGAAGAATAATTACTTAGCTAAGAACTAGTTTTTTGTACTTAATACCATATGCTTCTTGAGTTCTCTTGTCAAACATTTTTGGCACTCATGTGTTGCTCTTTATTTAATTCGAGGTTGAAAACAGGGTGTAACAGAAGGCAGGGAATCAAATAAAAAACAGCAAAGCATTTTCCAGTCCCTGACTGTTCAGGATAACAGACATGGGATGTATTAATGTCATTAAGGAGCCCAGTCTAAAAATATAACTGGCATTAGAATGAATAATTATTTGTTTACCTCAGCTGAATTTTTAGGCTGGAAGCTAGAGATATCTACCAGAGCTAAGACAAGCAATAATATCAAGATGCCAGGATGGTGTGGAGCAGACGGAAATTGCAGCCTTCCATCAGAGCTCCTTTATGAGGACCTGGCCCCCTAATGGGGACGCACTAGGAAGCACATGTGGGCCGTGCCCCTTTCTCCCTTGGGGACACGGGGGCTATAGACCGAGAGCAAGTTCACTGGTCCTGGGCTAGGGTGGAGTCAGTTCTACCCGTTTCCAGAGCTGTGTGCAAAAGTGGAGCCAGACCACTACAGGGGGTGATTTCAAAGGATGAGAGAGAGAGAGTTAAGGTAATCAGAAGCCTGAGTTCTGAATCAGGTTGGCAAAGTGAAGCAATAAGAAAATATGAATTAGAAAGTACCAGAAAAAGAGTTTCAGTGGCTTTTTCTTATTGTATGCTGGCTTCATGGCTCAAGGCGAGCTGAGCAGAGCTGTTTGTACACTGGCCCTTCAGTCTCAGGTCTCAGCTGAATTAGGTAGCAAGTTGAGGAAAAGTAAATTTATTGGGTAAATCTAAAGTTAACTGGTCTGGAGCAAATTTTTTGTTTCATCACAGAAAGCCTTCATAGAAATGTGTAGAGAAACCTTAATTTATAAACAACAGCCACTTATAAACAAGTCTTTTCCCCTTATCTATAGCCCTTGTAAGGGTAAGGTAGTTCTCAAATGGCACGCGAGATACTTTTGATCCTGAAAGAAAGTTAATTTTATACTAGACAAGCCTGAAATTTACAACAGTTGGTACCAAAATACCATTCATTGAGGAATAGGATGGTATAATCAAGAGGTAAAAAGAGACTTTAATAGTAGATGAATGAATAGTAGTTAGGCAGTCATTTGTCTAGCTATGTCTGGAAAATAAAAATACCGTTTAAACTTTGTGAGTCAGAGGACAGTGGCCTGAGAAAACCTTGTAAAACTCTCTCTAGTGTCTGGTATTCTAAATAGACATATATATACACATATATATATATATTTTTTTTTTGCTATGATTACAACTTTTAAACTTACATGGATAATAGAAATATATATATATATATGTATATGTATACATACATATATATGTATACATATACAAGTATATACTC
The DNA here is from genome assembly GCF_910594005.1 of Cervus elaphus. Classification (NCBI taxonomy): domain Eukaryota; kingdom Metazoa; phylum Chordata; class Mammalia; order Artiodactyla; family Cervidae; genus Cervus; species Cervus elaphus. The sequence goes on from NC_057822.1 coordinate 34,412,182, forward strand.
GTGTTTTTATAGAAGCAGTCAAAGTTTGACATATGCTTACAAAAACAAATACCTTTAAACTTATAGAAGGCTGCTGAATAAGCATGCAATTAAAATAAAGTATATTTTTAATTTCACAAAAGTAGTGTGTGAATGTGACATATTAACTTAAACAGTTCAAGGTAAATACTTAGACTCAATCAGAAAATTTAGTATTTTGGATTTAAGATATATTAAGTCCAGTGTCTTTCTCTATATTATTTTGTATTATTATCTGCTCTGCATGGGTCACAGTAAGTTAGTCTAGGTTTAAATCTACAAATCTTTGTAGAGTACTTACTCAATACTTGTTGTATGATATATTACCCAATTTGGTCTCCCTAAATGAAAATAATAGAATGTAGGATCTCAAGTCTGTATAAGCCAGCTCATCATCTAGGGAAGAATTAGGTATGCATATTGGAAAACAAGATTAAAATAACCATATAAATAAAACTAGAATAAATCTTTGAAAATAAATTTTAGGGGAATGTAAATTGAATGAATGACTCAGACCTTTTCTGAAAGAAAGAAATTCTCTAGTCAAGTGTTGGAAATAGTGATGGATATGAATTTTGTCTGAGTCGGCAGGATCCACGATGAGGTGAAAGGAATGAATTTTAACAATAAAATTAAAAAAAAAAAAAAGCGTGAGTGAATTGAATGATGGATGGTATAAAGAATCTTTTAACAACTATGGAAAATTATTTGAAAAAATAACTTTGGACTAGGTTGATTAGATATTGTAATAGGATCTCAATTTGTGGAAAATTTTGAAGACTGAACAGGTGACTAGGGTTTGATTCAACAGGTAATAAAGAATTAGTAACATTTAACATAGCCTCCAAAGAAGAAAGTCACCTTTGTACAAATGGCAGTAAAGCATAATATTTGAGAATTTATGTACAAAGTAAAAAAAATCACAATTTTGAAAAATTAATTGACATGTATCCAACAAAATGCTCTAAGTGAGATCCTCAAATAAATTATAGTTGCAGTGGTTATCAAATCTGTTTTCTCTCCCTTATCTATTTCTCGCTAATGTTTCTACATCTAATTAACTTCTATTTGAACAAAGTGCAGAGAAGAAAACGGGCTTATAATAGAGTCAGCTGAAGACCTTGTTTTTCACTCCCAGTTTTACCATGGGTATAGAAAATTTAATCAATTTGTACTTAACTCATTGTCTTCCATTCTTTCTTTGTGAGTCACACATAATACGAAGTTTAATATACCTAGTATTTGGGAAATTTTGTCACTTCATTTCTAATTCAAAAAATTTCTGCATGTCCCTCAGAAGTTCCCTTAGTCCAGGATGTTCAGTACTTGAATTCCTGGCAATTATTGTAATATTTGTGGCTCTTACAACCATTTCTCAAAGAATTTAGAACTAAGAAAGTTGATATAAATAAAACTGGCTTGTAATTTATACAATACTTTGTAAATGTTATTAACTATAATAATGGCTTAATAATTTAAGATTTTAATTAACTGATTTTTAACCATCATATAATTGTTAGATGCAACTGCAGATGTACATATATTTAAGCAAACATGATCTTTGAAGTTGGAATTTGCAAAACAGTAAAATTAAGAGGTGATTGATTATATCCATTACAGAGATTACTTTTTTACAAAATGATCTTAAATGATTCAGTTATGGAATGAGAACGAAGCCCCTTTTCCCTAGGCAACATAATTCTCCTAAAAGAAAAGGGGGGAATGAGAGGGTAACAGGCAGGAAGGCCAGGGGGTCTCCAAAGGGAGGAACTATGCTGCAAGTGCCAGACATTTTTATCTCTCTTAAGCGGCAGGAGGAAACAAACCAGCGATATGTTTTTCCTTCTCTATACAAATTTAAAAGGAGGTTTCTCTTAAAATGCTGTGTTGCCATGACACCTGGTTTCACCTGAAGCTAACTATTCTCAAACCTTGAGTTAACCAATACATTTCTTTTTCTTATGGAAATGTTTGTCTTAAGCTATGTTAATGTACCCCAGACTCTGTCTTCAAGTTGGTTCTGCCAAATGGCCAAACCTACTTACTCAGATATTGTTCCGCTAATCTATGTAAATGAAACTATTTGTTTGGTAAACTGCCCTTCTACAAGATTCAAGTCAATCGTTTATGGCCGGGGATGAATTATCTGGTGCCATTCTAAATTCTAAGACATTCCTTTCTTTTCATTAACAGACTGCTAGTGACTATATAAGATACAGCTGAAGACTAGAAGGGGGGGTATTCTTTCTGCCCCCTTCTGATGCCTATGTCAGAAGCTTTCTCTATCTCCTTTGTATTTTAATAAAACTTTATTACACACACACACACACAAAAGACAAGTTTTTAGTAGTACATTAAAATGTGATAAATATATAATTCAATTAAAACATTTTGTAGATTATCATGTAATATAAGTTTCTGTAGAGATATGAGTGCTTTAGTTAAACAGACTTTTTGAAAAAGCAAATTTTAAAAGATTTTCTTTTCAAGAAGCTACATTTAGCTTCATTTACCCAGAAATTGAAAAAAAAATTAAGATACTGCTCAGGATCTACTTTCCAGTTATATAATCAACTAGTGCTATTTGGCCCATATTCTTAAGCACCAATGCCAAGTTTCATGCTATAGTTTTTCTACTGGCCACAGAACCTTAATCTTGGGAATCTTTTCCACAAAGCTGGACAGTTTCATAAAGCCTTCTGTGTAACATGAGACACTGTACCATTTGCACATAGCCTATGAATGGAGAGTCCTATTCCATTTCTGCTCCTGAAGAGCTGTTCGATCCTTGTTGAGCTGCTGCTGCTGCTGCTGCTAAGTCGCTTCAGTCGTGTCCGACTCTGGACTCTGTGCGACCCCATAGACAGCAGCCCACCAGGCTCTGCTGTCCCTGGGATTCTCCAGGCAAGAACACTGGAGTGGGTTGCCATTTCCTTCTCCAGTGAACGAAAGTGAAAAGTGAAAGTGAGCTCACTCAGTCGAGTCCGACTCTTCCCAACCCCATGGACTGTAGCCTACCAGTCTCCTCCGTCCATGGGATTTTCCAGACAAGAGTACTGGAGTTGGTTGCCATTGCCTTCTCCATTGTTGAGCACATTAATTTATCTGTAAATTGGACTTACCAATATCTAAAGATAACTATGGTTCTAAAATTCTGGTCATCAAAAATAATTTGTAGGCTACATGTAAGATGGGAATTCTAGACAAATTCTAACACTTCCACAGTCACATATCTATTCATCCAATCATTAAGTGTTTATGGGGTGCCTACCATGGTTCAAATACTTGTAAATGCAATAAGTATAGCAGTGAACAAAATAAGAGACCTTGCCCTCATAAAACTTACATTCTGAATAAAGATATTACATGACGGATGATGATAAGTGATAAAAAGTGTATTGATTTAGAACAGTGCTAGTCCAAGTGATGTACACAGACCAATGCCAGTCTGTTGTTATACCATAAACTAAATTAATAAATTGATAACAAGTATTTAGAACCTTATATAGGAATGGTAGCTCAGACGGTAACGTATCTGCCTACAATGCAGGAGACTGGGGTTCGATCCCTGGTTGGGAAGATCATCTGGAGAAGGAAATGGCAACCCACTCCAGTATCCTTGCCTGGAAAATCCCATGAACGGAGTAGCCTGTTGGGCTACAGTCCATGGGGCCGCAAAGAGTCCGACATGACTGAGTGACTTCACTTCACTTCGTAGGAATTCTCAGAGACAAGTAAGATAGCCATAATCAGATCTTAGTAAGAAAGTGAATCATTGTGAGATGATATAAAAAAAGTAGTAGGGGTTCAAATTGCATCAGGATAAGGACATTTCTTCAGACTGACATGAGGAACCATTGGTGGTATTTGAACACAGGAGACAAATGATCTGATTTATGGATTAGACATATAAAAATATTTTATATCTGATATACAATAGATTAGATAACCTAGTCTATTGTCCTTGACCCAAGGAGACAGGCAGGAGCATCACTTGGAAGCCTATTGCGGGGTTCAGATAGAGAACTGTGATGACTTGAAGGTAAAAGCAGTCAGTCCACTGGGTTGATAGAATGTCATGTCGAGCCTGTAGACATTCTGCACATAGAGCTGAGAGGGTGTGTGTGTGTGTGTGTGTGTGTGTGTGTGTGTGTGTGTGTGTGTGTGTGTGTGTCTTTGTTAGTGGTTTAAGACAAGAAAGAGTTCAGCTGACTAGATTTTTACCCCAGAGCTGAGAGGGGGTGTGTGTGTGTGTGTGTGTGTGTGTGTGTGTGTGTGTGTGTGTGTGTGTGTGTGTGTGTGTGTGTCTTTGTTAGTGGTTTAAGACAAGAAAGAGTTCAGCTGACTAGATTTTTACCCCAGAGCTGAGAGGGGGTGTGTGTGTGTGTGTGTGTGTGTGTGTGTGTGTGTGTGTGTGTGTGTGTGTGTGTGTGTGTGTGTGTCTTCGTTAGTGGTTTAAGACAAGAAAGAGTTCAGCTGACTAGATTTTTACCCCAGTAACTTGGTGAAAGGAGAACCATTTATTGAGCTAGGAAGACTGGGAGATGAAAGGAGTTGGAAGGTAGAGGTGGGGAAGCCTTCTAAATCCCCCTTCTAGTTAAAAGAAGACAAAATATTTGACATTAAAAGTTAAAGTGTAAGATTAGACTTTCTGCATGTACTTACTTAAGGCCCATTTGTAAGTCTAAAATCATTATTCTTAGAAATGTAGCTGTGTTTGTATCTATTTTCTTTGTCCAGTGTCCACTGTGAGATAGAAAAATGAAAAGGAACTGAATAACAAAGGGAGTGAAATTTATTCAGTTATAAAGCTGATATATACTTGCTAAGATTATACTGCTCTAAAATTCCTTTATGGTATAAAACACTAGTGACTATTACCTATAGTACGCACCATGGACTTCTAATATAAAGTATGACTGGTATTGGGCTTCTCAGGTCATTCAACAGTAAAGAATCTACCTGCAATGTAGGTGCCTCAGGAGACACAGGTTCGATCCCTGAGGCAGGAAGATCCCCTGGAGAAGGAAATGGCAACCCACTCCAGTATTCTTGCTTGGGAAATCGCATGGACAAAGACCTGGTGGGTTATAGTCCATGGGATAGCAAAGAACAGACAAGATTGAGCACTAACCACTAGTAATAATATAACTCTGTAGTTCTAAATTTATAGAAGATAATGTGTTCTAGGCATATAAACATGTCAGTTTGTTTATGCACATTTTTGCTTGATTATAACATACTAATGCTAAATCCAAATGATTTGAAACAAATATTTGTAGATGTCAACTAACAAGTAATGTGCTTTTGAATGATAATTACTTATGGAATTGTAACTGATTTTGATTCCTAGCTTTTCCACTAGTTAATTTTGTAGTTATATTATTTAATTTTCTGGGTCTTAGTTTCCTCTTCTGTAAACATAGAGATGATGATACAGTAGTGATGATGATAATGGGTGCTTGTATGTGGAGTAAATGATAATGTGTATATAGAGCAGTTAAAATAATTTCTGGTACTGCTAATACATAGAGATAAAGAGCTATTAATCATAATAATATAATGTCATATTAATAATTTCATAGTAATATATTTTAAATAATACTAAATTTATCAGAAGTAACATTATACAACTATGTATAATGTCAAATAATATGAAACCATATATCCATATATAGAAATTAGAATGTATATGCATGCTATACATATAATGTCTATAAATGCATATGTAGATAGAGCTATATACACATACATCCATATGCACACCATTACAGAGACACACACACAATCATATGGTTGGTTTTCCACTGGACTTTATAGATTACTAGGTAAATTTTATGTTTTACAATTTTTACTGGAGTGTAGTTGATTTATAGGGCTTTCCTGATAGCTCAGTTGGTAAAGAATCCAATGTTGTGTTAGTTTCCACTATATAGCAAAGTGAATCGGTTATACATTACATATATCCACTCTTTTTTTAGATCTTATTCCCATATAGGTCATTGTAGAGTAATGAGCAGAGTTCCTTGTGCTATATAATATGTTCTTCTTACGTATCATTTTTGTATCTAGTAATGTGTGTATATCAATCCCAGTCTCCCAGTTTATTACTCTCCTGCTTCCCTCCTTGGTGACCACAAGTTTTCTACATCTGTAACAGTATTTCTGTGTTGTAAATAGGTTCATTTGTACCATTTTTTAGATTCCACATATAGGTAATATCATATGATGTGTGTCCTTCTCAGTCTGACTTCCCTTCACTCATTATGGCAGTCTCTAGGTCCCTGCATGTCATTGCAAATGGCATTATTTGTTCTTTGTTTTATGGCTGAGTGGTATTCCATTGTACATTTGTACCGTGTCCTCTTTGGCCATTCCTCTGTCAATGGATATTTAGGTTCCTTCCATATCCCAGCTGTTGTGAATGGTGCTGAATGAAAATTGAGGTACATTTATCTTTTCGAATTATGGTTTTCTCCAGATATACTCCCTGGAGTAGGATTGCTGAATCATACTGTAGCTCTACTTTTAGTTTTTTAATGTAACTCTTATATTCTATCTTTAGAATAATATATTTTTATACTTTTCTTTCATATGATTTTAAAATACAATTTCTCAATAGTTTATACTAAAACCCAAAATGAATGTAATCTTAAAAATCATGCTAATGGCGAAGTATAGAGTGAATATCTTACCTTTTAAAAAATCATATATATTGAAATTATGTATATATCTTAAAATTATATATGTGTGTGTGTATATATATACACATATATACATATTCAGGATTCAGAAATTACAGGTAGACCAAAAAGGAAAATGAATGTCATCTGGAAATTTTCCAATCAGAAAAAAGAATTTTCATCATATCATTGTATTTCCTTCCCACTGAATATTGTTACACACATAAACATATAGATGCACTCATCATTTCTTAGAAAAGTATCTTTGAAAAATAATTAAATTTATTAAGAAATTTGTTTTGTTTTTGAAATCACAATGGTGAAAATTGTACAATTATATGAGACTTGTCCCTCAAAAATGTAATGTATTTTGAAATCAAATTCTGTAGTTATTATTTGATTTGCATTGTCTTCTCTACAAGGTCTAGTCAGGTGGCAAATTAATTTGAGATGTGAACATTTGCAAAGAATGTAACAGAGAGTTAGTTGTGTTTTATCCTGTCAGAAAGTGTCAGTAGAAATCTGAATTCCATAATAAAAGATACTTGTATAACTTATCCTAAAGTACATATTATTTTTGTGTCAGAAATTGAAAATTATGTTCAGAAAAGGCATGCTTCAAATTTTAGAAGTTGATCAAATTTGTGCTGTGCTGTTAAAGGATTAAAAATAGTAGTACTGTTCCTGCTCCACCTGTATCTGTAAGTAAACAGTAAGTAATTTAGAGTTTTACAATTTATCTCCTAGATAATATTTTATACATATTAACCTTGCCAGATACAAATATAAAAACAAAAGCATTTATATTTGTATCTGGAAATGCTTTTGTTTTTATAATATGAAGAAATTATGTTATTTGAAAGTGAAAAGTGAAAGTGAAAGTGGCTCAGTCCTGTCTGACTCTTTGGATGACTATACAGTCTATGGAATTCTCATAGGCCAGAATAGAGTGGGTAGCCTTTCCCTTCTCCAGCTTCCCTTGTGGCTCATTTGGTAAAGAGTCTGTCTGCAATGCGGGAGACCCGGGTTCGACCCCTGGGTCGGGAAGATCCCCTGGAGAAGAAAATGGTAACCCACTCCAGTCCTCTTGCCTGGAAAATCCCATGGATGGAGGCGCCTGGCAGGCTACAGTCCATGGGGTCTCAAAGAGTTGGACATGACTGAGCGACTTCACTTTCAGTTTCTCCAGGGGATCTTCCCAACCCGGGGATCGAATCCAGGTCTCCCACATTGCAGTAGATTTTTTAACAGCTGAGCCACAAGGGAAACCCAAGAATACTGGAGTGGGTAGCTTATCTCTTCTCCAAAAGATCTTCCTGGCCCAGGAATCGAACTGGGGTATCCTGCATTGCAGGTGGATTCTTTACCAACTGAGCTATCAGGAAAGCCCCTATGTTATTTTAATGGGCTCTCAAAGATTCATGTTAATCTAAAATGACAATGCAAGTATCATATGATTTTAAACCTTTAATTAAAGTCTTTTTTCTTATCACTAACATCATTTTATATTATCAAAGGAAATCATAGGTTATTCTTTACATTTAAAATTGAACTGATACTCTGGAACTCCTATGGTTTAGTGTTGAACGTGTTGTTCTTAATACCTGTATCACCTAATTGTCTTAGGTAAGGTAAACTAAGGAACTTACAACACCTTTTGGCATTTATCTATTTTTTAATCATTACCTAAACACTTTTGACAAAACCACAGCAAGGAAAAAATTTCAAATATATATTACCATTATGTAGTGAATGCCATATCCTTATATATATATTTAAATATTTTCTTAAATGTTAAAGATATTTCTAAGGTCATGTTCAATAATAATAAAACAGTTGTTAAGCATCAACTTGATTTTTAGATGTTATATTGAATGATGCATATTCCATTAAAAAGTTGAACTTTTGCACTCAGTTTCTTATTTTAGATTTTCTAAGTGCTGCTTCGTTATAATAAAGCCTCCAAGTAAGATATCAGATCTTAAAAATTTTTTATTTTCCAACTTTATTGAGATATAATTAGCATATAATGTTGGGTAAGTTTAAGGTGTACAACCTGTGAATTTGATACACTTTTATAATACAAAATGATTGCCATTTTAATGTTAACTAGCCCCAACATCACATCACATAATTATAATTTCTTTTTTTGTGGTGAGACCATTGAAGGTCTACTCTCTTAGGAACTATCAAGTATGTAATACAGTATTGTTAACTATAATCATCATGCTGTACAATAGATCCCCAGAATTTATTCATTTTATAATGAGATTTGTATCATGTTATCAACATCTCCTCATTTCTCTCATCTCTGAGACCGTGGTAACCAAGATTCTACTGTATGTTTTGGAATATAATATGGAAATATCTCAAAAAATTAAAAATAGAGCTACCATATGATCCAACAATCCCACTTTGGGATATATATCCAAAGGAAATGAGAACTGGATCTCAAAGGATATCAGATCTTTAAATCCAAAGATTAGTGAAACTTTCACTTTTTCACATCTATGTAGTATCTGAGGCACGGTTAACTAACCTATGAGACCATGGAATGAGTACGGAAGTTGCTAGTAATGTTAGCAGTGCAGTGTATTGGTAATATCTCAAAACTATGGTAAGAAAAAAATCGGAAATAAGTAAAGTGAAGGAAAAAAAACTAAAAACACATATGTTCAGTCATGAATAAGGAGCTAGGGAGAGATATGCTGGTTTCTGCTGACTGAATAAAATATTTATAAGGTATGATGTTTCTTCAGATGTCGATGCTACTGAATATATTAGTAACATCATTTACTACTATGGCCAAGAAAGACTACCCAGAAAATTGCTCCCAACAGGTGAGGTCCACCTTTTATAATATATAATGGCAATTTTTTTTTCTGCTTCATATTTCATTATGGATAAGATAAATATGTCTTTGTGAAGTTTGTTCATTGACATTGAATCAAAATCAGTTATAAATAAAAATAAACCTTAAGCAGCTTGCATTTGCTTGCATTATAAGAAAAACTGTAGAGGATTTTTATTAGAATATACACTATTGTAAATTTGAGGCACTGATCTTATTTATCTATTATTCCTTTCACACTTAGTCTAAAGCCCCATATATTGTGGTTGCCCATTAGTGTTTATTGAATAAATGAAAGAACAAATGAGTGAATGACATATATTTCCCCAGTGATGGATATCTCCCTACCAAACAACTAACTGTAATTAGCATATTATAAAATTATACACATTGATCATCTGAATCTCTTTTAGAGGGATCAAACTACTGTTATAGAATGCCATTTCTAGAATAATAGACATTAGCTTATGAGAAAACAGTGTAAAATAAATTATGATATATTTTATTATGTAGTCTAATCAGTATTGATAGCTTCTGGTGAACGATATCAGATTCATGATCTCCGAAGAAGATTTAGCTTAGGGATCAGGGATCAGGCTTGATCACTCAGAGCTTTTGTGTGGCAGAAGTTTTATTGCAGTGAAAAAGGACAGAAAAAAATTGTGACATAGACATCAGAGGGGGACAGAGAGTGCCCCACTTGCTAGTTTTATCAAGGTCTTATATACTTTTACCAGACCCACTCCCACAACATACATCTTAAATCAACAAGATTAGAACTAACAATAGAAATGTCTTATCAGACCTGCTCTCACAACATAAGCCTTAAGATAACAAAATTAGTCAGAAGCTTCTTGTTAAAGAGAAACATGTCCTTGAGCAAGATAAATTGTTGTTAAATAATCATTAGTACAGAGCTTAAAGAAAAACATACCCTTGAGGAAGATGAGTTGTTTTGTTGTGTAATCATTAGCTCTGGGCTTAAAGTAAGATGGGGCTTCCTTGGTGGCTCAGATGGTAAATAATCCGCCTGCAATGTAGGAGACCTGGGTTCGATCCCTGGCTTGGGAAGATCTCCTGGAGAAGAGCTTGGTGACCCTCTCCAGTATTCTTGCCTAAAGAATCCCTATGAACAGAGGAGCCTGGCAGGCTGCAGCCCCTGGGGTTGCAAAGACTTGGACTGGACTGAGTGACTAATCATGTAAAAAAAAATTAGTCTTAAAGACTATTGTCCTAACAACTCCGAGTTTAAGAAAAAGCATCTTATGTGACTAAAACAATGCAAGGTAGAAAGAAAGTTTGTCCCTTCTCCTCCTTGAGGGCCCCGGACTCCCTATCAACCTACCTAAAAATTTACTCTCTCAGTATCAGATGGTTGCTTTTCTGTCATCCAAGAGAGTTATGGTACTAAGAAATGGCTTCCAAAACTTTCAAACACTTTGTTAGAAGGTGATTTCAGATTTGGCTTTGAGTGAAGTTGGTCTGAAGATACCTTAAAGGATCCTTAGTTGTCTTCTCTGTCACTTCCTCTCATTCCAGATCTAACACTGTCACACTTTTCTTTTGATTTGAAGGGATTGTTACTTTGTTAGACACAACTTAATCTTGAATGAGCAAGTTTGAATGGATGGCCAAGGAGAGTGGAGTTGACCGAGACTTCTGTTTGCTGTCATAGTAGGCTCAACACTGCAAAGAGGCACAGAGAGTGGGATGATGGGAATAATAAGCAGCCAATATGCTGGCAGCCAAGCTGTGTGCTCTGACATGGAGTTTCTTCCTCCCAGAGAAGGGGTATCTTAGTGCATTTGCCTGAAGTCCCTAATTGCCCTAGAACAGCCCAAGGCTGAAGAATGCCTTAAGGGAAGAGTGCCCTTAAAAAGGAGCACGTGGGTGACAGGAGGACCATGTTTCACTCTTGCTATTTCTCAGTTTTGCCCTTTCCTGATATTGGTTGATTGAATGTGATTAGAAAACGCTTCTTGCATGTCATCAGGCAAGTAAACATTTGCTAATGCAAAGAATAAGAAAGAAAGCTTCACTCTGCAACTTTTATGAATAGAAAGGGCAACGTCCATTTATTAATGTATGTCTTTATCAGTGCTTAAGATATCAGCCTGATAGGTGACCAAAGCTTCATATTAGGAAGATATAGTCTAATTCCTTTTTAAAGATACATCTAAGTGGAAAAATAAATTCCACAGACTGCCACTTTAATTACAGTAAACGGCAAAGGTCTCAGTTATAAACCATTATGAACAGACTAGTTTTTATTACATACAAAGGGGTAGTTGAAAGCATGATAATCTAGGGAAGAAAGATGGTTACTAATGTTTACATACTTAGCTCCCACTGGCATTTTACCAGGTTGGAGGTTTGCACTGTCCCTCTTAATCTGAACGAATGTATCTAGATTCACAGCAAGACCTCAAGGAGAACCAGATGAGGGGGCAGATGGCAGATGACTAATTTGGCAAGCCTTGATGAGTGGAAATTGTTTGCTTTAATTGCTTGTCAAGTCCAGTACCTACATTAAAGTTAAGGACTTAGCATTTACACAGAAAATGAAATACTACAAAGTAAATAAGAAGGACTCTTTTGTTGGGGACAGGAATGGGGTGTGAAAAATGATAAAAAGTGCAAGAGGGAATTAAACAAAATAGTGGTAAGGGGAACATTATTTCGTCTAAGAACAGATGACAGAAATGTAATTTTTAAATCTGTAGTCTTTTTATTATGTTTTTCAGCTTTCAACTTAGGAATTTTATGACATATAATTTAAGAAAAAAAATAACAAAATATGTAAAGGCAGGAAAACAGTTAAGAACAGGAACTAAAATTTATATGCAAGCAGTTACAAGTCAGTTTTTGGTGACCCATATAGTGCATTTAAAGCAATTTTAAATAATTTTAACCTTGCTAAGCTTATCTTTGAAATGCTAAATAAAAACTACAATTATATTTTGTTATATTGAAGACTAGTTTGGTGTAGACCACTCACAAAACATATCATTAATGAACAGGAGATAATCATGTGCAATATATATATATATATTATTTTTTATAGTCTTTGTTGATCAGTTTATTTTCCTTTGCAATATAGTTTAGCTGTTTAAGCATCTTTGGGGGATATTTAGAGACTATTGTAAGTAAATAATAGAAGTAAAAAACAGATCAATTAAATTTTAAGTGGAGCAGCACATAGCATTATATGTAGTCGGTGGACTTGCCTTTCATCAGCCTGTTATATAGAATGCCTATGTCTTCCCTAGTTACAACTCTATTAATGAAGGTCTGTGATGCCAAATTCCCTTTTCATTTGGCTCAAGAATCATTTTTGAAAGTGATTTAGTTAATTTCAGCAGATTTCCTGTTTTATCACTTTGGAAGTCAGTAACACAGTGGCTGAAGGTAAAGAATCGAAGACCACTATACAGTCCCTTATTTTTGTTTTTTAAAGGATACTGATTTTTAGATTGATAATATTTAATTTACAGTTTTATGTAATGTAAATTATAAAACAAGCATCCTATTTGATGATATTTTTAGTACTTTTAGAATTAATTATATGGAGAACAAATTTATCTGAAGTATAAACCCACTTATATTATCACTTTGTGTGTGATGACATCTGGTACAAATATTTTTAAATCATTGATTGCTTTTGTTGTTAAGCCACTAATTCATGTTTGAGTCTTTTGCAACTCCATGGACTGTGGCCCACCGGTCTCCTCTGTCCATGGGATTTCCCATGCAAAAATACTGAAGTGGGTTGCTATTTCCTTCTCCAGGGGAATCTTCCCAACTCAGAGATTGAACCCACATCTCTTGCATTGACAGGCAGATTCTTTACCACTGAGCCACCAGGGATAGGTAATTTTTAATATTAAAATAGTGTTCCAAATTAAAGCAATGAATCTAGAACTGTAATAATGGAATAATATGTGATTACTAAGAGTGGTTCATTCTGGGAATATAAGAATGGTTCAATATTTGAAATGCATTAATAATGTTTAAATTAACACAAATGTAATTAACATTAATTAATAGCAAAAAAAAATAGCAACATTCAACATTCAAATCTGAAATAAAAACCTTGTAAACCCAGACACTGGAATATATAATGTAATAAAATATATATGGGACCAAGGAAAGCATTTCTGTAAAGATTAGAACAAAGATAAAAATGACTACTATGCCCATTAATTGAAAACAAATTATTCTATGAGTTCTAGACAGTACCAACCAAGAAAACAAAATAAAATAACATGATTGAAGGCCAAGTAAGTCAAGAACCTCAATTAAGAAATTTAGAAATTACTAGGTGTTAGCAATTAGCCAAGTTTTGAGGGAAAAAAAATGTGAAAGTCATCAAGAGTTTTAAAAATATGTAGTAATAATAATAATAAGCAATTCAAAAACATAACTAAAATTATTCAAAGAGACAAAAGCATAATGCCTAAGAACAAATATATTAAGAATGTTTTATAATTTATGTAAAGGGGCATATTTAACTCTGTTAAACATACAAGATAACTTGAGTGTGTGTGTGTTTTATATACATACAGTAAAACTGACTTATTTTGGTGTACTTATTGCTCTGCATTTTAACTTATGTGTAGATCTTTGTAATCATCACCATGGTCAGTATGCAGAAGAATTCTGCCATCTCCTTAATTCCCTTCCTGATCTTTCCATCAAACCCTCACTCTCAGATCCCCATCCTCTAGCAACCATTGATTTGTTCTCTGTCCTTTGTAGTTTTGTCGTTTTTGAGAAACTTCATAACAATAGAATTGTATAGTATGTAGCCTTTTGAGCCTACATTTTCCAGTGAGCATAATGGCTTTGGAAATTTCCCATGTTAACATGGAGAAGGCAATGGCAACACACTGCAGTACTCTTGCCTGGAAAATCCCATGGATGGAGGAGCTTGGTAGGCTGCAGTCCATGGGGTCGCGAAGAGTCAGACACGACTGAGCAACTTCCCTTTCATTTTTCACTTTCATGCCTTGGAGAAGGAAATGGCAAGCCAGTCCAATGTTCTTGCCTGGAGAATCCCAACGGGGAAGCCTGGTGGGCTGCCATCTATGGGGTCGCACAGAGTCGGACACGACTGAAGAGACTTAGTAGCAGCAACAGCAGCATGTTAACATAGTAATCATCAGTTAATTGTCCTTGCTGAATAGATATTCAAGAAATTAATATATTGTTGTTGTTCAGTCTTTAAGCCATGTCCAACTCTTTGCGATCTCGTGTGTGTGTGTGTGTGTGTGTGTGTGTGTGTGTGTGTGTGTGTGTGTATATATATATATAGTGTACCAGAGTTTGGTAGCATTCACCCATCAAAGGGTATTGGTTATTTCCAATTGTTGGCAAATTCAAATTTGAATAGAATTCCTTTAAACATTCATAAATAATAGATATTTTTATGGGAGCGAATTTTCATTTGTCTAGGAAAGCACCTATAAATGGGATTGGTAGGTAATTTGGTAAATGTTTAACTATATAACTTTATATGATATTGCCACAGCGTGACCTCCTCAAAGCAACCGATTACTTAGTGTGGAGTAAGTTTTATTTTATTTTTAGTAGCAGTATTTTAAAAAAAATTTTATTTTATATTGGCGCATAGTTGATTAACGATGTTGTGTTAGTCTCAAGTGTAGAGCAAAGGGATTCAGTTATACATATTCATGTACTTATTCCTTTTGCCATTCATGAATTCTTTTGCCATTTAGGTTATTAAAGAATATTGAGCTATATTCCCTGTGCTATACAGTATGCTCTTGATGGTTATTTGTTTTAAATACAGCAGTATGTACATGTCAATCCCAAATTCCCAGTCTAGCCCTTCCTCCCACCATCACCCCTTGTTGTAGCCATCAGTTCAGTTCAGTTCAGCCCAGGCACTCAGTCGTGTCCAACTCTTTGCAACCCCATGGACAGCAGCACACCAGGCCTCTCTGTCCATCACCAACTCCTGGAGTTTACTCAAACTCATGTCCATTGAGTTAGTGATGCTATCCAACCATTTTATACTCTGTCATCTCCTTATCCACCTGCCTTCAGTCTTTCCCAGCATCAGGGTCTTTTCCAATGAGTCAGCTCTTCGCATCAGGTGGCCAAAGTATTAGAGTTTCAGCTTCAGCATCAGTCCTTCCAATGAATATTCAGGACTGATTTCTTTTAGCATGGACTGGTTGGATCTCCTTGCTGTCCAATAGACTCTCAAGAGTCTTCTTAAACACCACAACTCAAAAGCATCAATTCTTTGGCATTCAGCCTTCTTCACAGTCCAACTCTCACAAACATACATGACTACTGGAAAAAAACCGTAGCCTTGTCTAGATGGACATTTGTTGACAAGTAATGTCGCTGCTTTTTAATATGCTATCTAGGTTGGTCACAACTTTTCTTCCAAGGAGTAAGCATCTTTTAATTTCATGGCTGCAGTCACCATCTGCAGTGATTTTGGAGCCCCCCAAAAATAAAGTCTGTCACTGTTTCTCCATCTATTTTCCATGAAGTGACGGGACCAGATGCCATGATCTTAGTTTTCTGAATGTTGAGCATTAAGCCAACTTTTTCACTATTCTCTTTCACTTTCATCAAGAGGCTCTTTAGTTCTTCTTCACATTTTGCCATAAGGGTCGTGTTATCTCCATACCTGAGATTAGTAATATTTCTCCCAGCAATCTTGATTCCAGCTTGTGCTTCATCTAGTCCAGCGTTTCTCATGATGTTCTCTGCATATAATTTAAATAAGCAGGTGACAATATACAACCTTGACAAACTCCTTTCCCGATTTGGAACCACTCTATTGTTCCATGTCCAATTCTAACTGTTGCTTCCTGACCTGCATACAGATTTCTCAAGAGGCAGGTCAGGTGGTCTGGTATGCCCATCTCTTTCAGAATTTTCCAGTTTATTGTGATCCATGCAGTCAAAGGCTTTGGCATAGTCAATAAAGCAGAAATAGATGTTTTTCTGGAACTCTCTCTTGGGATTGGAATGAAAGCTGACCTTTTCCAGTCCTGTGGCCACTGCGGAGTTTTCCAAATTTGCTGGCATATTGAGTGCAGCACTTTCACAGCATCATCTTTCAGGATTTGAAATAGGTCAACTGGAATTCCATCACCTTCACTAACTTTATTCTTAGTGATGCTTCCTCAGGCCCTCTTGAGTTCACATTCCAGGATGTCTGGCTCTAGTGAGTGATCACACCATAGTGATTATCTGGGTCATGAAGATCTTTTTTGTACTGTTCCTCTGTGAATTCTTGCCACCTCTTAGTGTCTTCTGCATCTCTTAGGTCCATACAATTTCTGTCCTTTATTGAGCTCATCTTTGCATGAAATGTTCCCTTGGTATCTCTAATTTTCTTGAAGAGATCTCTAGTCTTTCCCATTTTATTGTTTTCCTCAATTTCTTTGCACTGATCACTGAGGAAGGCTGTCTTATCTCTCCTTGCTATTCTTTGTAACTCTGCATTCTAATGGATATATCTTTCCTTTTCTCCTTTGTTGCTTCTCTTCTTTCCACATCTTTTTGTAAGGCCTCCTCAGACAGCCATTTTGTTTTTGTGCATTTCTTTTTCTTGGGGATGGTCCTGATCCCTGTCTCCTGTACAATGTCATGAACCTCTGTCCACAGATCATCAGGTACTCTTATCAGATCTAGTCCCTTGAATCTATTTCTCACTTCCACTGTATAATCATAAGGGATTTGATTTAGGTCATACCTGAGTGGTCTAGTGGTTTTCCTTACTTTCTGCAATTTGTCTGAATTTGGCAATAAGGGAGTTCATGATCTGAGCCACAGTCAGCTCCTGGTCTTGTTTTTGCTGACTGTATAGAGAGCTTCCTCATCTTTGGCTGCAAAGAATATAATCAATCTGATTTTGATGTTGACCATCTGGAGATGTCCATGTGTAGAATCTTCTCTTGTGTTTTTGTAGCCATAGTTTGTTCTTTTAAGTCTGTGAGTCTTTCCTGTTTTGTAAATAAGTGCACTTGCATCTTTTTTTTTTCTTAGATTCTGCAGATAGGCAGTATCATATACTTGTCTTTCTCTGTCTGAGAAGGAAATTACCATATTACTTCACTTAATATGGTAATTCCCCGGTCCATCCATGTTGCTGCAAATGGCATTATTTCATTCTTTTTTAATTGTAATGTAATATTCCATTTTATATGGGCTTCCTAGGTAGTGCAGTGGTAGGAGTATCCACCTGTCAATGCAGGAGATGCAGGAGTTGTGAGTTCAACCCCTGGGTTGGGAAGATCCCTTCGAGCAGGAAATGGCAACCCACTCCAGTATTGTGTATATATATGTCACATCTTTTTCATCCATTCATCTGTCAATGGACATTTCAGTTGCTTCCATGTGTTGACTCTTGTAACAGTGCTGCAGTGGGCACTGGGGTTTATCCTTTCCATTGTATGCTTTTGGATCATGCTTTTCTCCGGGTACACGCCCAGGAGTGGGATTGCAGGGCTATGTGGTAGTTATATTTTTACTTTCTTAAAGAACCTCCATGCTGTTATCCATAGTGGCTATACCAATTTACATTCCCACCAACAGTGTAGAACAGGCTTTAAATATGTATTTTAGAAATAAATTCAATCACAAAATTTTTGAACTTGAAGGAAACGTAAAGAAAGGAGAAAATTGCAACCATTAAGAAGAAAATAATTGTTGCATTTTACACAGCTAAAAAATGTTGGAGGAATGGGGTCCCAATCTTCATTGTCCTTGGCCAGTGATCATTTATTTATATCAGACTGATCGCACATCACTCTGCAAGCCTTTTTTAAAATTTGATTTAATATATTACATAATGTATACATATTATATATATGTGTGTGTATATATATATATTTGATTACATAACATTAGTTAACAATTACCTCTATCAGTCAGTCAAATATTGTGCAAAGCAAGTTGACGTGTATTCACTCATTTAAATTTATGAGATGGTGGTGGTTACCATGTTCATTTTACAGATGAGGAAATAGAATGACGAGAGGCTAAGTAACTTGCTCAAGGTTAATTGCAGGCCAGTTATTGAACTAGACTTTAATGCTGGACATCTGGCTTTAGGCTCTGTGTTATTCACCTCTAAATTGTGTTTATTGTCAGGAGCACTCAACACAGACACAGAGACTCCAAGTGACTAAGTGACTTGCTCAAGTTCATTCAGCTCTTAAATGTGGAAGGAGCAGCATTTGATCCTGTGCTAATTATTTCTCCAAAGTCCATTTTATTTATTCAATGAATACTGACTGATAGTCTGCTATGTGTCTTTAAGTGTTGAACAGAGAAAGGCCTCTAACACTGGAGTTTGCATTCTAATAGAGAGATATTTAATAAGCAAGAAAACAAGCAAGCATATAATTTCAGATAGCAGTAAAACAAAAACCAAGAAGGCAAAAAAGACAGAGCATGATGAATGGGAATCTGCTATTTTAGATAAGATAGTCAGAAAAGGCTTTTCTGAAAGAGTGACATTTGAATAAAGATCCTAATATACATTCTACAAGTTATAGTATGAAGTTTGAATCTTCTAATAAATGCGATTAAAAACCAAGGATTGTTTTCAGTGAGAATGACATGAATGATTGATGTTTTTTAAAAAGATCATTCTGGCGTCTGGACAAAGAATTAACCAGGGTTAGTAGGGAATTAAGTCAGTTAGGAAGCTCCTGTCAAAAGTCTAGGGCAGATATAACCTTGGTGTCTTGGATTAAATAACTTTAGTAGAAGTGGCTTTCTTGGTCGCTCAACAGTCAAGAATCTGCCTGCCAAGGCTGGAGACATAAGAGACCAGGGTTTGATCCCTGGATTGGGAAGATTCCCTGCAGAAGGGCATGGGAACCCACTCCAGTATTCTTGCCAGGAGAATCCCATGGACAGAGGAGCCTGGTGGGCTGTGGTCCAAAGGTTAGTGACACAGTCCTAAGGTTCAGTTGTGTGACACAACCGAAGTGACTTAGCATGCACACGAAGAAGTAGTAACAAGTTTGGCCCCATTTCAATATATATTTTGAACATAGAACTGCAGGAATTATTTGTGTAACTATAATAGCACTCAATAGTCTCTGAAGATGTGTGCTACTTCTGGTATTTTCTTTATTTTATATTTTTAATGAAAATTTTAATACCCAAGAGGGTACATCAAGCTAAAGCATGTTTATTATGGTAACCTTTCTGAAAGAGAAAGTACTTAGTGTTAAATCAGATTTTTTTTTTTAAAAAAGAGAACTTTTATCAAGTTACCAAATATTTCTTTATGCAGACAGTCCCTGAATGTTATACACATATTATATACATGGCTTATATATACTGCTTACTGATTTCCTTACTGTGTGCATGAACAACTTCATGAACCCTTATGAGAAACCTTGGGCATTTTAATCAATGTGTATTTTTCATGATACTAGGTCAACAGTAGATGATAATTAAATAATTACTCATTTCTCAATATCTCACATAGGCATTTGATTTGAAAGTCAGGCAAAAATATTGATTCAATTATTTTTTTCCCTCTTTTTGTCATCTTGAGTAAGCAAATGGAGTGCTGGTTTCCATAGTCATAATAAGCCTGGAGGCAATCACTGATTTTTGAGTATTAATATGGATATTGTTAATGTTTTTTCTTTGTGTTTCTAATATATTTGCCCCATGAATAAATGAATAATTCTGTTAACCAACCTTTGTAAATTGCTACAAACTCCTAATTATAGTCTTATTTTTTTTTTAACTGAATGAGGATCATGTAGCTCACTCACTGTTGGATACAAATCTTAAGAAGTCTGAAAAGCCCATGTTTGCAACTATAGCTACATTTGTAATGGAATCAATACTAAATAGAATAATTGGTGATTTTATTAAAGCTTCACATACAGCTTTATTCCTGGAGTTCAGATGAAATGAAAACTCTAGGGAGCATATGTAAATTCAGGATTTTTGAAGCTTGATTATTGTGAACTTATAGTTTAAGGACTTTATAATAACGTTGGCAAAGGGGACTGAATTTTGTTAAACTTGTTTTGGCTGGTGAAAAAGATTTTTCAATTCTGTTTGATAAACAGCTTTGTGAAATCAATGAAACTTGATGGTTTAAGCATTGTCTTGTATACATTGCCTGATTGTAAAATCGATTGACAAATGGAAGTTGTGAGGCATTCAGTGGAGCCTTCATGAAGAGAAATACAAATGATTTTTTATGCATCTATCCAAACTAGTTCTTTAAAAATCAAGTCTGTCTGTCAAGATGAAAGTTAGGAGGAATGTATTACTGGATTTAGATAGCTTGACTAGAACATAAATATAAGGAAAGCCTCACTGAGGCAAAAATATTTTTTAACTGAAACTGTGTTAACCAGAAACTCCCCAAATTAGAATGTTTGAGAATATTCTGATTATTTAGAATATCTGTTTATTGAATTATATTTTGTGTTAATGAAAGATAATTTTAAACATACTTATTCTAATTTTCTGTTTTCACATAGTACTACAAAATACAGCTGATCACTTTTGAACAATGAGAACTTCTCTGACTTGCAGTTTATTTTCTGAATACAAGTTATGCTTATTTTTATGGCAATTAAATTAATTATTAAATATCTTTTTGGAAAGCATCCTGCTATATAGCTCAGCAGATAGACAATAATGATTAATATATTTCATCTGTCTTCAAAAAGCTTACAGCATTTGTGTCTTATATAGAGAGATTTTTGCAATAATAATAATAATTTCATATTCTATATTCTTTTTGTATATGCAGAATGAGAAAGATGCAAAAATACATAGGCACTACAATTATACTGATAAACTTTCTGCCAAAATTGTTTAAGCTTTTACAGGAAAGGTCAGAATGCACTTAATATTTTAGAAACCTTTTCATTTAGATGTTTGTGTATTGATTTTTGTACATGTTTTATTTTCAACCAAAGGAAACTTGTATAACATAAGCTACATATAAATTGTAATGTTAAATTATATACATTTTATAAATGGTAAGTTTATTAATTGATGCTTAATTACCCTCATCAATAGTTGCATTAAAATATAAGCTTGTCCTCTTTGGAAGTGAAAATAATTGAAATATACATTTCATAAGCCCACATAATAGTAACTCTCAACAGACATTTTACAAGTTATAAAACTTCTGTGAGCAGTAAAAATAAAGATCATGTATTAAGAGTGTTTTTTAGGGTCTCTAGAGTACATTAGGGCTTCCCTGATGGCTCAGCAATGAGGAATCCGACTGCCAATTCAGGAGACATAGGAAATGCAGGTTTAACTTCTGGGTTAGGAAGAGCCCTTGGAGGAGGAAATGGAAACCCATTCCACTATTCTTGCCTGGAAAATCCCATGGACAGAGGATCTTGGCAGACTACAATCCATGGGGTCACAGAGTCAGACATGACTGAAGCAAATTAGCCCACTTATTCTGTTTGTAGTATATGTTAATAAATGTTTCAGTCTAAGATTTTTAATATTTGCATTTTAAAAGGTAGCATTTTCAAGGGCTTAAAAGCCCAAGTTTTAATTCTGTAGAAAATTTACTAAGATCAGATTAGTTTGCAACACAGACATCTCATTTTTAAATAAAATTTTACTTTTATCATCTTCTGATTTTTATTTACATATATATATGTGTGTGTGTATATATATATATATATATATATATATATATATAGAAAGTAGAATGAATTATAAGTTTGAAAGAAAATCTGGTTTGAGTGAAATTAAATCAATATATTGGATTTATATATTTGTGCTTTATATACTCACAGCAAATATGGTTATTTATCTCCTTGTTATATGTGTCTGTGGAACCCATGCCTTCTTAGTCTCTGTGGTTAGTATATACAATTTATGAGTGTGAATGCATTATGACACTTATATGTGGAATCTAAAAAAGCCAGATTTAATAGAAACAGAGAGAAGAATGGTGGCTACCAGCGACTTGGGAATGAGGAAATGGGGAGATTTGGGTCAACAAGTGCAAACTTCCAGTTTTAAGATGAATAAATTCTGTGGATCTAATGTACACCATGGTGATGATAGTTAATAATACTCTATTACATTCTTGAAAGTTGCTGGAAGAGAAAGTCTGAAATGTTCTCATGACACATACACACGCACAACGATGGTAGTTAAACGACATGATATTGATGTTAGCTAATGCTGTGGTGGTCATCATTTTGCAATATATAAGTGTATCAAAACCACACATGTTCATACATTAAACTTACATGACATTATGTCAATTATGATTCAGTAAAACTAAAAAATGAAAGTGAATATATTTATCAGTGTGTGATTATGGATTTGAAAAGGATTAAAAAAAATTTTCATTCGGGAAATTGGAGTAGATTGTTGTAGAGCAGAGTTGAGGGGAATATTATCGTGGCTCCTGTCATACAAAGTTGGCATGACGTCCCATGTTTCTTCTTGTCTTGGCAGTGTGCGCAGGCACAGAGAATAAACTGAGCTCTCTCTCTGACCTGGAGCAGCAGTACCGAGCCCTGCGCAAATACTATGAGAACTGCGAGGTCGTCATGGGCAACCTGGAGATTACCAGCATCGAGCACAACCGGGACCTCTCCTTTCTGCGGGTAAAGCTGACTCTTTCTCTTCTTTTTGTGAATGGCCAGTGGTGTCATGATGCATAAAGACCGAGCAGCTTCTTGTATTTGATGGCTGTGCTCTCCTGCTCTGCCTGACGGAGACCGTGACTGTAGGCATGGAGGAGATAAGAGATTCCTAGGCACACTCTGGGAAGGAAAAGAGTGACATGCCGTCATGATTGACACCTTGAGTGTAGGACAAATACTGTTGTCCTAAGATTGGTGAAGGATTCTGTCAGAGTGTAGGCCATGACTTCCAGCAGGTGTGTCTTTTTCTGAATGTCAGCCAAGAGGAATACTGTAGGCTGTGGACTAGGAGAGGACCAGTCAGATAAGAATTGGTAACTTTAGCTAGTCATTTCCTTTTCTGCCCCTTTCTGTCACTTTGGAATTTTTAAACTATTTTATATCACCATAATGAGAGTAATACTGTTAATTTTAGAAGAAAAGTGACATCTGTTTTTGAAAACCAACAAATTACTTAGACTAGTAGAAAATCACACATAGATATATAAGTTGACATATGCATGCATGTAATTGCAAACACACACATATGACATCACCTAGGGACAACAAGTCCTTTTCCAGACTTGTTTTGACTCTCAGTTATCCTTACCTGTTATTCCTGTTATTAGTACTTAATGCCTGCAGTTTCTTAAGTTTTGCTTCAACTGGAAAAGTATAGGAAAATCTGAACTTCAAAGGAACTTTGACAAAGTGAGATGAGGATGTGGCATTTTGTAAAACTGATAATTTATTCTTTATATAAGAATTAATAGGATATATTTTAAATAATAGCATTCCTAGAATATACTGTCTTATTTTCAATAATATTTACACACATTCTCAGCAGCACTGTCTTATTTATATGAAAATATGAATAATGCTTTGAATGCTGATTCTGTAAACTATTTAGTAGATGGTAAATTATTTAGAGAACTGTGATAATTTTAATAATTCTATACTTAGACAAGAAGTAAAAAATAATGATTTTGAAATACTTTGAATACAATAAACATGTCTAGAAATGATAACAACCTCAGAAAATGTACCACTTCAAAACTTAAGTAACACTATGAGACTTACAGTATCTGCACTTAAAATGACTGTCATACTACTATTGATATAGGGAATTAAGGTGTTTCTATATTCTGTTGTTTGATTGCTAGAAATCTAATTCTACAAGTTCTGTAGTTTGTATTAACTATGATGTTTAATTATGACATCTTTGTTTATCAAGAGTAGATAGTAAAATGTATCTAAATCCTTGAGTGAGAAGACCTTAAAATAATAGCTTTTTTTTTTTTTCTGTTTTGCAATATTGTTTCAAGAAATGAACAGGTACACCCGTCCTAGAAAAACTTCTTTGAAGGAGTGCATATGAGTATTAATTATTAAAATTTGCTTGCAGTTTTCTAATCTGTCTTGATTATTTTCAGATAAGCTGTATTCTTCAAAATCAAAATTAAAACTTGGTAGCAAATACTATAGATTTGTAGATTTAGTTAGAAATGCCAAGAAACTCAGTGATATTATAGAAAAGGAAAAACTGAGAGATGAATTAAAAAACAGGGAAACTAGGTTAAATGATCTTTTAGAACAGAATAATATAATAAAATTTTAAAAGGCAATCTGAGGTCTTAGTTTTTCTTCTTGTATTTCCCTTGCTTTATATGGAACTAGATTTCACTGCTTAAAAAAAAATAGCATCAGTACTGTAAGTGAGAGTCTTTAAATAATATAAAAGTATCTTGATTATTATATATTTTATAATTTTATTATTCTTGGGCTCTTTTAAGATTGCAAAATAGAATGATTGAAAATTGACTTAATCTTAGAAATATGAAAGTAGCATATAAATCTTTGAGCATCATGGTCTATACTGTTGGATATTCTACTTTTTTAGAAAATATTTTGAAGTTAAAAAAAAGTTAGTAAAATTAACAAATTTTATAAAGAAAAAAATAAGGGGGACTAAAGGTTTATACTTGGAACAAGAAATAAATTGTTTGTTTAAAAAAGTAATTATTGGCTCCTAAGAAGCACCTCTAAAAATTCATGTAAACATTATACTATAAACTCATGAAAATATCTTGGTTTTAATCTATTTAACAATAACTGTAATAGGTTTTCTTTTTGTTTTTGGCTTACTAGTGACACTGTTTTTTTGTTTCACTTATATCTTTTGTTCCTTTGGAAAATCATCATTTCTAATTGTGCTGTATACCATTCACTCAACAAATAGTCTTAGCCCAAAGATACAATAGCAAGTTATCTATTGTCCTTGGCTTCAACAATATCGCAGTCTTATAGAGTGTTGCAGATTTGTAATATATAGTTATTGTATCTATGAGTGTGTGTGCATATATACATTTATGTGCAAATACAAAATTTTGTAGTTGACAATACAGAAATAAGAAATCAGAGTCATAATGAAGGTATGGTCTTGTATTAATTGTAAGTGTGGGTGCTGAACACAGGAAGGAATAGGCAATTCTAAGGATTCAGGAAAGATTTCAGCAGAGATGTGCTTAGATTGAGTCATGAAAAAATGAATAGGGGCTCACAATGCAGGTGGGTGAGAGGACATTCCACTGGGTTTAATATAAGTTAAGGCTTAGAAAGAAGGCCCTAAGTCAGAGTCAAATGTGTACCTACTGTTACTGCTTTAGATTCTAGACATGTGCACTCACATGAATCAAAAAGCGCTCTTCCTCTCATGGAGCTTACAGGGTAGTGTGGATAAAGATATACTGTGGGATGGAATAAAGTATTAAGTTGGAGAGATTGAGATCTTGGTACTATAGATAAATATGTAGCACCCAAATGGCACCCAGCACCCAATGGCATCAGCATCCAAATGGCAAACTAGCGTTTAGGGATTAGATGAAAGAATGAAGGGAGACAGACCTGTATTAGCCCAAGAAGTGGTCCGAGGTCAAAATTCTCAGCATGTCCCATCCTCTGTTTTTTGGTAAATTCAGTATAGAATCTTAACTGCTTATTTTCATGAGCTCTGAATCTAGTCTTGTTAGCTGAAATCTTCATACTACTGCATTGGATGAGCTATTATTTCTAACTGCACCTTACAATATGAGAGCTTTCCATTTAACATAAAATGTAATTCATTTGTGTTCTTAGTAGCTTGCTTCCTAGAAAATACATAATCTGTACAATATTGAAACCTTGCAAGAAGTAGAGTTCATGTAAAGGAAATCTATTAATAGTTATTTTACATTATGTTATCATTTTTTATAAATTTTGAATTGTCTGAGTGAATTGGGAACTTTAATTAACTTATCCTATGGCTTTTATAGCCCTCATATATGTTTACATATAACTGTAATGCGTTGACCCACTTATAGAGGTATGCAGTGTCTCTTCTTTTAAGAATGGTCCATATCTACAATGTGTTTAGAAAGACGTCATAGGTAGGGATTTTGAATTCCACTTCGAAATTTATGTTGTCATTAAGAACTTAAGAAATTATCTTTGCTTTAAAAATATTTCCCATCCTTATTTTCATCTCTATCTAGCAAGGTTATAGTGTTTTGTTTTTTTCCTTGTTTTGTTTTGTATGAAACCATGCTAATGTCTGTGATTCATGAAAGCAGGTTAACCGTCACTCTGTTTATCTCTTTTACTATCTGAATACTCAGTGTCTAGAACAGTGTCTAAAGTTTTGTAGCTTTTCATTATTTGTTGAATGGAAAAATGTTACCCTAAATACTTTAATTATTCTTAATTATAAATCATTATTTCATATGGGAGATATTCTCTAGATGAGTTTGTGGGACTCTCCTCATGTTATTAATATTTCAGTGTGACAGCTCACAGGTCAGATGTTTGAACATAAGACACAGGCTGGGTCAATCAGAATCAATTCCCAATGAAGATTTGGAATTGTGACAAAGAACATTGTCTTTTATCAGTTAGCTTCTTGACCACTTGGGTACTGGAACTCAGTTGGTTTTTTTCTTTAATTTTTTGTATTTTGGTTTTTTGAGTGTAAGAGCTGTGCAAACAACAGAATAGAACCAACACACTGAATCTGACGTAGAGACCAGGGAAAGAGATCATTCAACCCAAACTAACAGTGAGGGCAGCTGCCAGTCTGCTTCTGAAGATCGATTACATCCCAGCCATTGAGCCCATAGGATACCTTGGAACTTGTTAATAACTTTGAAGTTATTTCCCTTTTTTTTTTTCTTAAACTAGATAGGTTTGTTTTATTTTACTGTTACTAAAATATCCTATCTAGTATATCTCCCAAGATCTCAAGGACATCACAAAAATGGACCATTTAAATTGGATTGAAGATGTGTCTGTATATAATACCCTCCCAAAAATAAAACTCTGTAATGTTTTGTACCTACTTTGTTAATCTTTGTTAGATATATGTTATTAAAATACTTTAAAATGCATTCTTTCAAGATTATTTTATTGTATCAAACCCAGTGTTTATCCCTAGATGCACCTTTTCACCTAGCTTTGTTGTAACCTTGAGGTTTTATATTTCTTTTTGGGGAAAAAAAAATGTAGTTGATAGTGTTTAACATTAGACCCTTGAGATACTGCATAGTTGGCTAGAAAAAGGCCCTAAAACTTATTTACTATGTATTTTATCACTGTCACAGGGTTAAGACTTATAATAGAAAACAGCAAGGCATAAAAATCACAGATTTTTTGCTATTGTCTTGCATTTTGTGAACTCTCTACAACAAAACCAAGTATAGCAAGTAATGGGAATGAACTATTAGACCTTTTACCCTCATTAAAATTCTTGCCAATATCTCTCCTTTGTCATCCCATTGGTCTTTCTTGCTGCTGCCGGCATGCTGTAACTGAGAGCTTCTAACAGGATGCCTGACCTGCTAGCTTTTGTACTTTAAATGTATTTTCTCTGTTTTATACTTTTACTTTAAGCGGGTAAGTTTTAAGTGCCAAATAAGTGTAAAGCAATGTGATGAATAATGTAGAGTATATATAAGGACTGTTAATATCTATCTGCAGCCATTGTTATAATAGGTGATTGCTTTTAATTTGTGGCTTGAATTCAGTTGTTTGTGAATTGCTTTGGAAAACGTGTAGTTTTTAAAAATTAATTTATTTTAATTGGAGACTCATTACTTTACAATATTGTGGTGGTTTTTGCCATCCATTGACATGAATAAGTCATGGTATACAAGTGTCCCCCACCCCAAACCCCGCTCCCACCTCCCACCCCATCCCATCCCTCAGGGTTGTCCCAGTGCACCGGCTTTGAGTGCCCTATTTCATGCATTGAACTTGGACTGGTCATCTATTTCACATCTGGTAATATACATATTTCAATGCTATTCTGTCAAATCATCCCACTCTCACCTTCTCCCACAGAGTTCAAAAGACTGTTGCTTATATCTGTGTCTCTTTTGCTGTCTCTCATAAAGGGTTGTCGTTACCATCTTAACAACCAAATTTGTCGTTACCAATTTATGGTAAATGCCATTTAATAGACTCCAACTAATAAAAATAAATGAAAAAAAATAATAATTCATGAGGATGTGAGGAATATAAAAATCTATATATATGAGGAGTCATTTAACTTGTTATGCCTAAGATATTTCTTCCCTGTTTACATTTTAGGTTAATATTGTTCACATATTCACAAGGTTGTTGAAAAATATGTATGAGTAATAAAAATTTGTAAAACAATTAAAAAAATTCCATATATATGTGTTAATATAGTATATTGGTGTTTTTCTTTCTGGCTTAATTCACTCTGTATAATAGGCTCCAGTTTCATCCATCTCATTAGAACTGACTCAAATGTGTCCTTTTTAATGGCTGAGTAATATTCCATGGTGTATATGTACCACAGCTTCCTTATCCATTCGTCTGCCGATGGGCATCTAGGTTGCTTCCATGTCCTGGCTATTGTAAACAGTGCTGCGATGAACACTGGGGTACATGTGTCTCTTTCAGATCTGGTTTCCTCGGTGTGTATGCGCAGGAGTGGGATTACTGGGTCATATGGCAGTTCTAACTCCAGTTTTTTAAGGAATCTCCACACTGTTCTCCAGAGCGGCTGTACTAGTTTGCATTCCCACCAACAGTGTAAGAGGGTTCCCTTTTCTCCACACCCTCTCCAGCATTTATTATTTGTAGACTTTTTGATAGCAGACATTCTGATTGGCATGAGATGGTACCTCATTGTGGTTTTGATTTGCATTTCTCTGATAGTGAGTGATGTTGAGCATCTTTTCATGTGTTTGTTAGCCACCTGTGTATCTTCTTTGGAGAAATGTCTATTAGGTATTTGGTCCATTTTTTGATTGGGTCAGGAAAACGTGTGTTTTAAGTAGCGATGAAGAGATCAATTTATTTAGCACTTGATCCATTGACCTGGAATATTACAGTGTCAGTAATTCATTAGACTTCTGTGTGCTGCTTAAATCATTTAAGAAAGCTTAAATCTTAATGATTAAACATATGTTTTATTACTGAAAAAGAAATAAAATAAATTGATAAGTTAAGACATCTTTTCAAAGAGCAGCATTAATATTTTGTTATTGGTAGCAAAAGGCAATGACTTTGAAAAAAATAAGAAAGTATAGTTTTTTAAAGCAAAAAGATTTTAAAGGTATCTGTTCTCAGATAATGAATAACACATGTTGCAGTTGGAATACAACAGATTTTGGAAAAAAAATCTTCTTTTATTGTATAGTTGACAGAGCTATAAAGAGTTTTATTTAATATATAAGAAATAGTGCCATCTAAAACTGTCTTTCTAAAATAAAACTCCAGTGTTATTTCTTTATAGAAATCATATAAATCATTCATTTTTCTTTACTAAAGAAAATGTCCTATTCTTAAATCCAAATATCATCTTTGTCTTTTAGTTAATCATTAATATTTTATAATGCTATGGAACTATCATACTTTTTATTATACACACACATATATAAATAAGTATATGTATACATTTTTCAGGTATAAGGACGGACCTACATTACTTCATTCTTATACTTGCACATAGTTACTCTTCTGACTAAGGACAAATATTTGCAGAAAAGCAGATACATCTGTAGCTAACAGAATGCAAGATGGTGACTGCCTCACTGATACCTAAGACCTTGGCTTCATTAGCATGGCTTTGATACAATAAATCAGGGATGATGCTGAGCAATAATGAGTTTCAAGTTGCAACAAGCAATCCCACTTTCATCTGTTTCTTAGCTGTTTCCAGTAAGAGTGAACAACTATTGTGTTCAATATAAAATTCTTAAATATTTACATTTCGTCCTACTTCTAGCCTTAAGATGTATCTTTTATTTCCTTCTGGCAGTTCAAAGCAGATGACTAAAATTAAATCCAACTGTGTGTGGAGGGGGTTTATATTTGTTTTGTGTTGTTTCCATATCCTGTTCACTTGCACTGAATTCTGCCTGGGCTAAGCTATCGGCTGTGTAGTATGATTTAGCAAAATGCTACACTGAAAAGCTCATCCTTAAAATAGATAATTTATAGAATACTTTGTTTCTTTGAGTTAGAAAATGATTTGTTGAATAGTTTTCTTAAATAGTAACTATTGGGAATTGCCTGGCAGTCCAGTGGTTAGGGCTGTATGCTTTCACTGCCAAAAGCATGAGTTTGATCCCTGGTCAGGGAACTAAGATCCGGCAAGATGCACATGTGCAGTGAGGCCATTAAAAAAAGAAAAAATGGAGCTATTACTGCCTAATTGTGTTTGTTTTTAGATAATTAAATACCAGATAGAATGACTTCTGTGAAATTTTGTTGAGGATATTGATTGGAAACAGAATGAGAAAAGTAGTGATATTCTAAAAGCATTAAAAGTTGGAGAGGAAAACACCATTTAATTAAATATCTGTGGCATAATAAAGGTGGGTCCACATATATTCACATTTACCTAAAAGATAATATGAGGGTAACAATTTCTAAGTCAGCATATCTATTTCAATTGTACACACATTTCAATTGGATTATATATTAGGGAAAACAAGCCTGAATTTAATTTTCCCTGAATAGTTTTATAAGATAAATATGTTATATTTGTATCTCTATTAAATGATGGACAAATAAGTGAGATTCCTATATCAAGTGTTTGTATCCTGGAATTTTTTACTCATTTAACAGAATAGTGGTTTTTTTTTTGTTTTTCCTGTATCACTACTTGGGACAGAGGGCAAGAAAAGACCATGAAGTACAACATTCAAAATATTTAGAACTAGCACTCATGAGGTTCAAAGAAATTACACTTTCAAGAAATGCCTGTCATTTCAACAAGCATTAGTATAGGATATGATGTTCTAACTTTTTATTTAATTTCTCTTTTTGTTTGAATTGTGCAAAACTATATTTGTGGTAAAATGTAACATATTATTTGTATTTAGATGATGGAATTTTAGCTGGGAGAGATAGAGGATATTAAAAATAAAGTCTAGAAAATAGTGTTTTAACATGTTTGTTGGGCCAAAGCAGACATTATGGGTTAAATGGAATTTTCTAAGCTTTGATAGTGTCTGAAAGCTATTTCTAAGACTGTTAAGCATACTACATATGCAATTTTGTATGTATATATTTACAGCTAGCTTTTAAATTGAAACTTGATTTTGTACTAAATCTAATCATAGAACTTGTATTGCAATTGAAAAAGCTATATAATTTACACTTGGCCAGGAAATATATATATATTTATATATATAATATTTATATATATATAATATTTATATAAATATATTTATATTTATATATTTATATGTATAAAATATATATTTAATATATATATTTATATGTTTCCTCAGAGGATAAATACTGTTTTAATCTGAGACTATACATTGATTCAAACTCCTGATGCTTTTTAGCAGCTCTACATGAAAAATCAAAAGATAAAATGTGTTTATATTCTCACTTTGGCAGTTATATGAACATATTTTTGAAACTTTTCTCTTAATTATTTAAGTGAAAATTAAATGATATATATATTCATATGTATTTGACAATTTTCTCTATATCTTAAAAATATTAGACATAAAAATGCCATAGTAGTCTATAAAAAAGATATACATATGATAGAAATTGATATTTATATTTGAAGGAATTTTGGAAAATAGAAATATGAACTAGAACAGTATAGTTTATAATGCTATTACATATGCAATTATGTATGATAAATATAAATTAGTGACTATTTATACATATATACTAACATAAATATTAATGAGCTAGGATTTTCTAGAATTGAGTCAAATTAGCATAACATACTACCCCTATGTAATGTCTCTAAGAAAATATTATTAAAAATAAAACTGTTTAATAGAAGTTTTTTAAGTCCCTAAATTGTAATACATTTTCAAGGAGAAAAATGCCCTTGTTGCAAATATACTTAAGTTAAAAATGAATTTATTAAGATACTAAGCAGATGCAAAGTGTTTCTTTATATTTCTGGGGTTTAAGGTATTTAAATTTGGCTTAAATGGTGAGTATAATGAATTTATAAGCTTGTCTTAACCTTAATTAGAAAAAAGTGCAAGTGACAAACCCATCTTGCTCTATGATACTTAGATACTCTTTGCTTAGAAAAACTGAGTGTATAAAGGTTATTTCTTCACCTTTTTAGCAAAGACCTTGGTTCAAAGAGAGAGAGCAAATGGTATTTATGTAAGTTTTAAAAACTAACTAGGGCTTCCCTGGTGGCTAGACGGTGAAGAATTCACTTGCAATGCAGGAGTCACAGGAGACCTGGGTTTGATCCCTGGATTGGGAAGATGCCCTGGAGAAGGGAATGGCAACCCACTCCAGTATTCTTGCCTGGAGAATTTCATGGACAGAGAGCCTGGCAGGCTATAGTCCATGGGGTGGCAAAGAGTCAGACACAACACTGCATTTCACTTTTTAATTCTAAATTCCAAACAGTATAATA
The DNA here is from genome assembly GCF_910594005.1 of Cervus elaphus. NCBI lineage: Eukaryota > Metazoa > Chordata > Mammalia > Artiodactyla > Cervidae > Cervus > Cervus elaphus. The sequence goes on from NC_057822.1 coordinate 34,445,299, forward strand.
TAATCAAATAAAACCTTTTTTAAGAAAATCATAATTATGAACTTTTCATTAGCTTTATATTTTTCTGATCCTTAAAATGGAACACTTTGTTTTGTTTCAAAAAAGACAGGCTTAAACTTGAACAAATTTGTACAAGACCAAATCAATTTTAAAGATCTCTCTCTTCAGTCACATAGAACATAATCTAAAGTTCAAAAGTGTAAAAATAAAATGCGAAAATGTTTCCATTTTAAACACTGTAGTTATTTCTTCTGATCTGTAATTTGAACCCATAGGACTATATAAAATACTATGTTAAAATATATAATGAAAGTGATAAAAATTGAGGTATTTGTTTTAGTAAATTTAAGCCTTTTTGAAATCACTACTATTAAATTTCTACCTGAAAATCAAAATATGTAATCAAACATTGAAGTAAATATTCTTTAAAAATTTGGTGCCACATTTGTTTCCAAAAATAGAAGTGTCAATCAGGGTGCTTAGCACCTGTAACCCCTTAGTAAGAGGTGGCTTTTTGTAACTGTTGGATTTCTTCCTTCCTTCTTTGAGTCTCTAGACAGTGACAGTTGAGCTGTGCTCTGAAGATTTGACAATATATTTTTACAAAGCTTTTTTAAAGGTTCAGCTTGGGTGGTAGTGATTTTGTATTTTCAGAAAGGTGAAATTGCAAGTCAAACACTTTGTTGTTTTTTTAAGAGGAAATCAATAGCTAAAAATGTAGAAAGTCTGTACATAATGAGTGAAAGTTGTTTCAACAATCAAGATGGTATCTCATGGAAGCACTGGGAAGCAATCATAAAAAAAATAATTAATGAGGTATCAGTGAAGCACTGGGAAGAGTTCATGAAAGAAATACAGTGTGAAGTACAAGCAAATATGGACTATATGCTGAGTGGCTTTACTTTCTTTCTTAAAACTTCCCATCCTCTGAAGACAGTGGTCAAAATTATTTTATTCCTATATTTTCTGGTCCCTGCCTATAAATGTTGTCTTCTGCTATCACTGATGGCGTTAAAACCCATGTTCATCTTTCAATTAGCCAACTCCCTTTTTGTATTCAAATCTTAACACATTTGCCCTTTCATGCTCAGACTTCCTCCCCACCAGTACACATAGAAACATGTCTTTATTCCTACTCAGGCTAAGCCTGTTCAATTTTTAGATCTCCTTTTAAAAATGGTTTCTTCAGAGAAGCTTTACTGACTCCCATGTCTTACTGAATTTCTCCCATTATTACATTCATAGCACCCATGCTATTTTGTAGCACTTTCACTATGACAATTATTTACGTATTTAATTTCCTTCTGTTCTATATAATAAATAGCTTGAGGACAAGGGCCATGTCTAGTTTGCTGAAGAATTTTAAACATTACCCAGTGTCTGTCATAGAGTGGCTGCTTAGCAAATATTTGTGGAATGAATACATAAGTAAATTGAAGAACAATAAAAGTGAATTCTTTTGTTCTTGATAACTTCTTTAATTAGGAAAATAAATCACCTTTTTTTTTTTTACATTATTTACTTTTCTAACTGAAGTCCCTTTCCCTAGTTTCTTTGTAGAATCTATAGTGTCTTTCATGTTATGTTCCAGGAAATGATTTGGCTAATAATAAATATACTTCCTATAGTAGAAACATGAGAAATTTAATTTACACTCATACACAAATACCTAATGGATGGGTAAGCAGTCATTTGCTGCCTCTGCTGTGTGAAGAACAAAGCCATAGCCATCACAACTTTAAGTATCTTCTTTATCGCCTGCCTTGAGTACCTGAGACTGTCTTCATTGACATGATGCCTTATATGCAGATCCTCTTTATAAGTAAAGTATGCTTTTGTATGCAGTTTCCTTCCTCTCTGGAATGCCTTTCCACCCTTCCCTTTGGGAAAATCATACATCTTCTAAGAATTTATTCTTTTTTTTTTTTTTAATTTTTTGGCCACATGGCATGAGAGAACCTAGTTCCCTGACCTTGTACTGTGTTTTACACAGAAGTATAGAGCTATAAGTTAACAGTCCCTAACCCCAAACTTAATGCTAAAAGAGTACTTCAGGGAGTAAATGTCATAAACATTCCCTGAATGGTAATCCTGTAAAATCAAGGACTACATTTTATCCTTCTTTATATTCCCAGTACTTAGTACACTGCTTGGCATACACACACACACCAAAGTATAAGATAAATAATGAATGACTGAATAGTATGTATTTAAATGTGTGTGGGGCAGGTGTCACAAAAGTATTCATAGAAATGGTTACCTGTTCCACATATGAGGAGTTTGGGTGTCACCATTCTGTCCCAACAACAAATAGAAAGCTGAAGAGACTGAAAAATCAACCACTTTTCAGGGGTACCCAGTCATAGGTTAGTCCCCACAATACTGTGGGGTTTACTGCCAGACCTTCAATCGAATTTCCACAGTAAATATGGGAGAGGAATCTGTTTCAACCTCTAGAAGGGGTAGGAGAAAAGGAACTATTTTGAAATGCACACCATTCTTCTTAACAGGGCTTGCCCTCAGGGGAAATTCCTTAACTAGAGCCTTCCCTGCTAGATGCTTGCATGCTTTCTAAGTCACTTCAGTCCTGTCCAGCTCTCTGTGACCCTATGGACTGCAGCCTGCCAGGCTCCTCTGTCCATGGGATTCTCCAGGCAAGAATATTGAAGTGGGTAGTCATTTCCTTCTCCAGGGGATCTTCTCAACCCAGGGATCCTATTTGGGTCTCTTGTGTCTCCTGCACTAGCAAGCAGGTTCTTTACCACTGGCGTCACCCGTGAAGCTAGATATTATCGAGCCTAACTACTATGGAGAAGAGAAATACACAACTCCACCTGACTCTAGCCATTCTGGACCTGGATCACCAAAAGAATGAGATAAAAAACTGAGAAACATTTGTGAAGTTCGTAGTTGGGAGGCATAGGCTCAGTAAAAGACTGAGACCTCATCATAGGACTGATGAACACTTACTATCTCCTCACCACATTCTAAAGAACTATTTATACCATCTCCTTTTACCTGTTACATCATTTCTATCAAGAAAAGTTACAAGGCATACCAAAAGACAAAAACATATATTGAAGAAGCAGACATGGCAGACAGATGGGGGTTGGGAATTTAAAACAGCTATGATTGATATGCTAAGTGTTCTAGTAAATAAAGTAGACAGTGTATAAGAACAGATGGTCTAAGAAGAGAGATGGAAATCTTAAGAAAGAACAAAAAAGAAATGCTAGAGAGAGAGAGAAAAAAAAACAGTGTAATGAAACTGAA